>NW_026614921.1:0-86706 GCF_030052815.1 Hevea brasiliensis | reverse complement strand
CATTTTGCAATGTATGCCTCGCAATTGAACCCTCTACACAAGCTCTATTATGAATACATGACTTAAATGAATATAATGCTCGTTCTATTGGGTACATCCAATGATATTGTATCGTCCACCAATTTTAGCTTCATTAGCCAAATGCATAGGCAAATGCACCATAATGTCAAAGAATGAAGGTGAAAAGATCCTTTCTAGCTTGCAAAGAGTTATAGGAATTTGCTTTTCTAATAGCACCAATACATCTACCTTGAATGACTATGCTCCTAAATGCGTGACCAACAAAGACAGCACAACAACTGGTTCATAAACTACTTTCTGAAGTAAACCCCGTAGTGCAAGTGGAAGTATATGTACTAGAAGAACGAGACAATCATGACTCTTTAATCCACGAGATTTTACTCTCTTTCATGTTTACACAAAGAGAAATATTGGATGAAAATCCATCTGGAACTTTTAACTGCTTCAAGAATTGACAAAGCCTGTATTTTTCAGTAGTAGATAAACTGTACAATGCTGGAGGTATCACAACTTTATTCCCCTACTGTATTGGGTGTAACTCTGGCCTTATATTTAATGCTTGCAAGTGAAGGCGAGTTTTGATGCCATCTTTAGTTTTTCCCTTAAAACTGATTGTCCCTAATGTCGCAAGGGATTTTGAGGTCGCCTGAACGAACCCTCACCAAAGTGGAAAAGAATGAGGAGTCGCCACCCTAGTTTTGAGGGAAACTAAAGAAAACCATTTGTGAAGACAAATTGCAATAAAACCACTTCAAAACAGAGATTCTAAGTTCGGGGTCCGTAAATAGGTGGGGAAGGTGTTAGGCACCCCACCTCGTCCCTTAATAAGGGTAAGTAGATTTAACTTTGCATTTTTATAAATTAGTTAGGAGGGCTTGAATGGAAATGTTAATCCTTTTTAACAAAAAGGAATATTTGATTTTTCACTAAATTCGGATTACCCAGATACATAAGTATATGAGACAACCTTAGTGAGTTACTGTTGCATATTAGTTTTGTTTGAAGGGTTATTTTATTAGAATCCAATTTTTGAAATTGGATGAGAACTCTCCTCCAATTCCTTTTGAATATTTATTTAAATTTTAGATTGAGAACCGGATAAGAACTCTCCTCCGATCTCTTTTAATATTAAAATTTTTAAGCTTGAGAACCGGATAAGAACTCTCCTCCGATCTCTTTTAATATTTATTAAAGTTTTTTTTTAAGCTTGAGAATCGGATAAGAACTCTCCTCCGATCTCTTTTAATATTAAAATTTTTAAGCTTGAGAACCGGATAAGAACTCTCCTCCGATCTCTTTTAATATTTATTAAAGTTTTTTTTTTTAAGCTTGAGAATCGGATAAGAACTCTCCTCCGATCTCTTTTAATATTTATTAAAGTTTTTTTTTAAGCTTGAGAATCGGATAAGAACTCTCCTCCGATCTCTTTTAATATTTATTAAAAATTTTAGATTGAGAATCGGATAAGAACTCTCCTCTGACCTCTTTTGATTAAATGGTAGTCGGATAAGGATTTTTCCAATCTCTCTAAATTTTACCTATCGAGAAGGCCTAAGGCTAAGGGTTCTGACGTTCAAAGGTGTCAGGGGGTCTGCGCAAGACCTCTTTAACTTATTGGTACCTTAGGACTGGGCAGGGGATGCCAAACCGAATCCTCCGACCTTCCTATATGGTCGCCCCACCAGCATTTTTGGTAGTCGATCTATTCCATTTAGTTATCCAGGGTTTGGTTTTACTCTGTCTTATGACGTCTTGCCCTATGACCTATTGAATTATTCTAGCGACTCAGCTTTACCATTTTCCAGGCTTATTATTCAGACCTTTCATTATTTTAAAAGGACTCTTAAGTTGCCGTTACCTACATCTCATCCAACTACTTATGTATTGCTTGGAACTAGATGACTTACGCTCAGAAATAATAAAGATTAACAAAGGTATCGACACGGAAATAAACTAGAGCACAACCTTTCTCTGTATCTTTCCAGCATGATATGAACTTAAAAGAAAATAACATACATAAAGAAAGAAGAATGGAAATGCGTAAAACAAGAACTAAACTTAATAAAATGGCAACATGAATACTAACCTGTAAGGAGTCGATTCTAGTGAACTAACCGAGAATCACAAAACGCAATAAGATTGCAAGTTGATAGCCGGGAGACTAAGGTTTGCTTTGGAACAAAGAGTTCTTCAATAAATGCAATCGAGTCAGAATTATACCCGAGTTTAAATGAGATTGAGCATGGGCGATGGAAGTGAAAATAAAGATAACGAGGAACTGCAAAATGTGAACGCCATGATGATGAACGAAATGAAAATGGAAAGTTTGGTGTTCAAAATCTTTTTAAGAAAACACTTCAGAAAACTAGTTTCGAAAGTTCTTCTTATGAAAGCAGAGTAACGATCTGAATTAAATTTCAGAGTTCTTCCGCTATAGTAACTTCCTTTTTTTTTTTTTCGTCCTCTCCTGAACAGTTTTCATGCAGGTATTTATAGGAACCGGGTACTCCCTATGAAGGGTCAGGATCTATTTTGAGGGAGATGGAGGGTCAGGATTTCGAAGGACATGATCTGAGGTTCAGGAATTAAAGAGGATCAGAACGGACGGCTGAGATCCTCTTCAGAATATTTGTCATTTCCTTCTTCTGATCTGACGGTCCTAAATTCTCTTGTCCGGGGCGATCCGAGGGCTGGGAGTGAAAGGCGCTGATCTTGTCGTTTTCTTCTTCGATCCGAGGGCTCCGAGCTCGTCCTTAAAAGTAAGATCAATGGTGGAGATTAGGATGTACAGCGCTGTCCTGATGTACGCATGTCAGAAATGCGGGCGATTCTGGGGCGTGCGGTTGAGATTTCTCTGCAACGCTTTAACTACCTCGGCTCGATTATGACGATAATTGCCGTGAGTCGCCTTATTCTTTTGTCTCCCGACCTCCCCTCTTTTCCGGTCTTTTCAACGTGATCCTTTTTCGATCTCTCATACCGGTCTCCCCTCTTCCGATCTCTATCATTCCAATCCTTCCCTCAACCAGGCCCGGTCCGGTCAAAGCATTAATTTCCCTCGATTCCCGAAGTGTCTGCTTCGTTTTCTGCTTAGCAATAAATGCCCTATTTTCCCCTATATATACCCCTGACAGAAGAGACTTTCTTCATTCGATTTTCCTCTCTTCCTTCTTACTTTCGATTCTAATGCTCGTGAAGTTCCGCCATGATTATGGTCATGATCCCTTCCGATGGACCTCTTTATTCTCGATCGAAAATTTACGACCCCGGTGCTCGAATAATCGTGATAACCTTATCTGATGATGGTGAGAGAACTGGACCAATTAACCGATTTGGATCGCGGACCTTGATCGTGCCGATCTCGAGTCGTTCGACCGGTATAATCGGTGAATCGATTTCGGCCGAGAAGACTACTAATGTTCTGCCGACCCTTGGCGGTTGTTCTTCCAAGTTTATTCGGCTTCTCACCACATTGGGTGTTTCGACAGTGGCTTTCCTTCATATTGGGTGTTCCGACAGCGGCTCGGTTCCGGTCGATGACATCCTTTGGATCAGTCACAATGTTGACTTTGACATAGGCCCTTTAGATGGGATGTTCCACCGGTCTCTGAGATCGTCCAAATGATGTAGTCCAATTTTAATGTAATCCGATCCCTAGAGATCGCCCAAATGATGTAATCCAATTTTAATGTAATCCGATCCCTAGAGATCGCCCAAATGATGTAATCCGATCTTTTGGAAATAAAGATTTTATTTATCAATTATCATCTTATTATTATTGCATTAATTATTTTCCGATCTCTGAAGTATTTACCCGATCTGACCTTTAATTTAAATGACCCTAAACCGATCCGCAATTCAAAAGATTTATCTTAATCTGCCGATCTCTAGTTAGCCGATCTCTTTATGGAATTTCCGGAATATTCATGAGATGTGTCAGAATACCGGCAGATCTCACGGCCGATGCACTTTGGGATCTTTGTGAGCATTAAATGCTCGGACGAGTATAAATAAGGGTGGGGGTTAGCCATTTGCTCTCTTGTGTCATTTTCAGTTTCTCGCGAACAACTTCAAAATTCTCTCGTTTTCTCAAGCTCTTCCGACTCCGATCAAGCTCCGGTAAGGGTTTTGATCCTTCTTTTAGTTCAAATTCTTTATTTCCTTTGAAAATGAGCGGCGCCGAAGGTCAGAGAGCGGCGAGCCCTCCTTCCATCCAGTTCTCGTGGTCATCTGATGAAGTAGAGGTGGTCGGGCCAAGGGTGCGACCTGAACCTCCTAGAGTCTCCGTTCCAGCTCGGGAACAAGTGACGTCATCAAGGCATGCGCCTTCTTCAGGGAGAGAGAATCTTCCCATGGACGAACTGCCATCGGTCCTTCAAGAAACCGATCTGCAGTCATTCAGCCAGGAGTACAACATTGAGCTCAATTCATATGAACTTATCTGGTGTCACGGCGATCTCTGGGCCGATCATTTCTTCGAAGAGAATGACATGATTATGGTATACGAAGAACAGTTGAAAGCCGTCATGTTCCCTCTTGACGACTTCTTTAAGGAAGTCTTAAAATTTTTCCAAGTGTGCATAGCTCAAGTTCACCCGAACTCGTGGCGGATCTTAGTAGCCTTCCGAGGCCTCTGCCGAGCTAAGGGATTCCGTCCTACGCCTAAAGTATTCGCCGAATTGCATAGGTTAACTCGTCGAAAGGACGGCAGTCGGTTTTTCCAGGCGAAGCCACATTGCGGGCTCTTCATCGATCTGCCCTCCTCCCTGAAAACTGGAAGAACTGCTTCTTCATTCTAAGGAGCAAAATTCCGAACGGCTTTGAGGGTTTCCCTCGTAGCTGGCTACACCAAGGCCCCTTAATTCCGAAGCGTCTCGTGTTGAATAGGGAAGAGGGCGCAATGGTGATGGAGTTGAAGGAGCAGGCGTCCAGAGAGAAGTTCTCTTGCTTGGATGCAGTGACCGCCGAGCTGCACCATTGGACTATGGAATTGATCACCGGCAAAGATCGCGGGCTTCAGCTCTCTGACCTCAGCATCGGTACTTTCTACATCTCAGGACCTTAGCGATCTCACTGACCTCTTCTTTGTGCAGGTATGGCAAGCGGCGAAGCCTCCAAGGAGAGCCGGAAGCGAAAGAGGGAGATCTCCCGGAAGGTACGGGAGATGAAACGAGTTGAGAAAATGCAGACACCCCGGCATGAGCCCAAGGAAATATAAGAAGGCTCGTCTCAACCTTCGGGACTGGTGATCGCAGAAGTGGTCCGATCCCCTCCTCGCCGGGAAGAGCCGCCTCTACCTCCTCCAGTTGCTCCGAATGCAGAAGAGGGTCCTTCTCAACCTAACGTGAGAACTATCTCCCGCGGTGCCCAAGTCTTAGTCCACTCACTGGAGAAGAATCGTACGGTTCGTGAAAACCCTGGTTTCGCCAAGGTCTTGGCGTCCTCTATCTGTCTTCGAGAAGATCGGGATAGGCTGTCTCCGGATAACCTTGATGATATCCTGACCCGATCCATGAGCCTGAATGTGGAGTGCCTAGTGAACCAGCACATCATACGGGAGAAGGCGCATCGCCTGGGTAAAGAGGTCGAGAGGATGGGTCATGAGGCAGCTTCCTTCCGATCTCAACTTTCATCCTCTCCGGGCTACATATCTCAAATTGAGGGGCGAATGAAGTTCTATGAGGACAAGCTGGCCGAGCAAGCTCACGCTTTTGAAGAAGTGCAAGCGCCCGCCGATGAAGTCGCTCAACTCGCTCACCTTGCCGAGGAGCTCAAGGTGAAAGAAGAAGAGATAGTGGCCGGAGTGGCGGCGCTATGTGAATGCTCACAGAGATCTCTGGTGAGCTCAAGAAGCGTTACCACGAGGAGGACTTCTCTGGATGGCCAACCTGCTCCAGGGATGAAGGTGAGGAGAGTGAGGAGGAGGCTGAGGGTGAGAGAGGGGATGGACAAAATGTAGATCAGGCTGGGGGTGATCCTCCAGCTGAATAACTTGTACAAATTCTTGAAATGAAATGAAATGGAATGCCTCTTTTGATCGATGAATGGTTGTGATCGGAAAATTTCTAAATTATTTAAACACTTGATTGTCTGAGTATGTTGAAACAACTGAAAGTGATTATTAACCTAAGTGTGAGAGGTTGGAAAACACAATGAGCATGAGATCGGTAGGGAACCAACGCTAAACGGGACTTGATTAAAATTAAAAATTTGGCTTGAACATTTAAGATCGGGATCATCATTAAACCGGAATGGAACCTTTGATTATTCTTAAACTTTTGAAAGGGAGATCAACAACAAAAATGATAACAAAAATCTAGTGTCAGTTCAATTTCGTTTGTCAACAGAGATCAGGAATATACTTGACTGGTCAGGAGATTCGACAATGGGTTTGAGAGATCGGCGAGTGATTTAATAGACCGGTAAGGCTTTGACTGATGTGAGGACTTAGCATTGATTCAATTCCTTGTGAGGAGAGATCAGAAATGTGGTTATCTAGCAAAGAGAGACTTAGTACTGGGGATCGGTTTCAAAGTTTATTAATTCTGGGGATCGGCCAAAATATGGTGTCGACACCTAGTATATTATCGCATATATTCTTTTCAATGTGCATGACATCTAAGTTGTGACGTAGCAATAAGGTCCTCCAATATGGAAGGTCAAAGAATATACTCTTTTTATTCTAATTGTCCCCCCTACCATAATGTGAGATTGCTTTCTTCATATGAGGAGCCTTAGTTAATATGACCCCTTTAAGATTTTTCACTTGATCAAGTATATGATCTCCTGAAAGTGGCTTGGGTGGTAACCCTCGCTCCTTTGTGCCATCAAAAGATTCGTTACCATTTCTCCATTTGTGATTAAGAGGAAGATATCGTTGATGACCCATATAACATTGCTTGCCTCCATTGGCCAACCTCATCCAACAGGTGTCCTTATTACAATAAGGACAAGCCAACTTTCCCTTAGTACTCCAACCTGATAAGTTCGCATATGCAGGGAAATCATTGATAGTCCATAGTAAAACTGTATGTAACTTGAAATTCTGTTGTGCATATGCATCAAATGTATCAATGCCAATTTCCCATAACTCTTTTAGTTCTTCTACTAAAGGTTGAAGATAGATATCAATTGCATCTCCGGGATCCTTAGGACCTGGAATAAGCATTGATAAAATAAAATTTGATTGTTTCATGCACATCCAAGGTGGCAAATTGTATGGAATGAGTAAAACTGGCCAAACACTATATGGCATTTTTGAATTGGCAAAAGGTTGAAATCCATCACTAGCAAGGCCTAGTCTCACATTGCGAGAGTCTGAGGCAAAATTTGGATGTAGTTTGTCAAAGGAAATCCATGCCATTGAATCAGCAGGGTGTCTCATCACTCCATCATCTACCCTCTTATCTTTACGCCATCTCATCAAAGACGCTGTCTTTATGGACAAAAACAATCTTTGAAGTCTTGGCTTTAGTGGAAAGTAACGCAGAATGTTTTTTTGGTGTTCTCTTCTCATTGGTTTTAACCTTGTCTTCCCCATTATATTTATCAGTCTTCCATCTAGAATAACCGCAAATCTTACAAAAATCTAGCCTCTCATCCTCTTTCCAATATAACATGCAATTATTTACACATGCATAAATTTTTTTATATTGGAGACCAAGATCTTGAATTATTTTCTTTGCATCATAATACGATTGTGGCAAATTAGCTCCTTGAGGTAATAATTCATCTTTCAATAATTGCAACAACATAGTAAATGACTCATTACTCCATCGACCAAGGCTCTTGATATGGAGCAATTTGACTAAGTAAGTAACTTTGAGCTCTTAAAACCTTGGTATAATGGTTGCTCAAAATCTCTTAGTAACCTATAGAATTTATTCGCTTCCTCATTCGGTTCCTCTTTATGAATATCACAAGCGAAGATATCCGTATCCATATCATTTGTATCTTGACCACAAAACTCTGGATACAAATCCCTTAAAATGTCATGCATCTCATTGCTAGGCTCATCTTCACTTTGTTGAACACTTTCTAAATTAGATTCAGATTCACCTACCCTTTCTCCATGGTGATACCAAAATGTATAATTACATATTATTCCATACGCCTTGAGATGTGTCCCTACCACTTCTCGTGTGGCGGAATACGTGTTACTACACTTGACACATGGACAACGTATTTCCCCACGCCTCCCAGTCTTCCTAAAAGCATAGTCTAAGAATTCCTCAACTCCACGTAAATATACATCATTAAGACGATCACCAACAAGATCCATCCATCCTTTACTAGGAGCCATTATCTAATAAATTAATAGTTAGAAATATAACTTATAAAAATAAGCAAACATATTTGACAAGAAAAAAATTTAGTTTAAAATTTAGGTTACATTATTAAATAAATAAATATTAAAAAAAATTAAATAACATTGATCACAAAAAAGATGGTGCCAAAATATTATATGAAGTGGAAATTTAAAAGTAGAGTCAGAATGGAGGAATTTGAAAGACAAAGAACTATAAAAGTGAATTTTCTAAATACAGAAGGACTTATGGAATAATTGTGCATTGATCAATGAAAGGGAGACACTTGGTAAAATAAAAGCCACTCCTTTTTGTTCCTAAATCAATCAGTTGTACTCTCAATCTCCCTCAATTTTTCATTTTCCTTCATCCTCTATTTTTCGTTTCTTCTTCTCTTCATTTTTGTTAATTAACATTACCCTTTTTTATTTTAAATTATTAGCATTAAAATATATAAAAATAAAATTTAATATAAAATAATATTAAAATTAATTCTAATATGGTTGAGTTTTCAAACTTATTTGAAAATTTTATGATTAAAGGCTTGTTCGGTAATGCTTGCCCACTAGTCACATTCGCATCCAAATTGGTGTAATTTATTGTACATAATCAAAATTATCATGTTTTCCTATAGATAATTTTTGGGAACTTCTTGCATATTTTGACTATTTCGCACTATGGAATGCGAATATGCGCATACATGCAAGCTAAATGAGAAGAGTGATGTGTACAGCTTTGGAGTAGTCCTATGGAGTTGGTCACAGAAAAAGGCCGAGAACCGTAATTTGGAGAGAACAAGGACATAGTGTCTTGGGTTTGTAGCAAAATGACAAGCAAAGAGAATGCACTTGATTTAGTGGACTCAAACATCTCAGAGAACCTGAGGGAGGATGCTATTTCTAGCCAAGCAAAATAACATTTGTGAAACTATTAGTTGTGCAGATTTGCAATTAAATATGCAGATTACTGAGGGCGGATGCTATCTCCATGATTGGCTGCAAAATTACTGTAGATTTGCAATTAAATATGCAGCAGAATTTGTGCAAAACTACAGCAGAGCTTGAGCAGGAATTGCTGCGAAATTTGTAGCAAAATTTGAGCAAGAATTACATATTAATTTATAGCAACATTTAAGCAAGAAGTGCAATGAAATTAGTGCAAGAATTGCGGTAGAATTTGAGCAGAAATTGCATTAGAATGAGCAAGAATTGCTGCAGATTTTGCAATAAAATAAGCAGCAGAATTCGTGCAAAACTGCAGCAGAATTTGAGCAGGAATAGTTATGGAATTTATAGCAAAATTTGAGTAAGAATTACATATTAATTTATAGCAAAATTTGAGCAAGAATTACAATATAATTAGTATAGGATTTGCAGCAGAATTTGAGCAGAAATTGCATCAGTATGAGCAAGAATTATGACTTTTTCCCTACAAAGATTAATTAGTTATGTCATAAAGGGTTAATATGTTTGTTAGGGGTGTGGAATTTAATTACCAAATTCTGCAGTTAACTACCTTTTTAGCATGGGATTAGTTAGGTCTTTCAGAGCACTTCACTCTCATCTCTAAGCACCAACTTATGCTAAAATTCTATAACAATACTATTCTTTTATTCTACTAAAATTTCAAACCTGTTAATCTCTTAAATAGCCATCACCTAAATTCCACACCATCTAATTTGTGCCTCTAATCTTGGAAATAATTGATTCTCCACATTCAAATAAACATTTAGTATAATTAATGTAAGTTAAAAAAAAAAAGACAATATCACATGGCAATATAGTACTAATCTCTATTAAATGAATAAACATGTAAATCTACTTTTGGTTAAAGACAACAACCATGTACCTATGATGCCTTTTTTAATTAGCAGAGGGTTGAATTCTGCAGATGGGTATCTAAGATATTGTTCTAGCATAAAAATTTAATAAATTTCTGCTCCATTTGCTTTTAGCTATTCTTTCATATTATTAACCCCTCCATAAAATTTCATTCTAGCAATCTATCAAACACATAGAGACCAAAGGCAAATAGCTCCCAATCAAATAGAATGACACCACCTGATTGACAAGAAAAGCTTACTTGCAAGATTGTTGATTTAGGAGAGACTTCCAAATTAATCAACCCTATGAGCAATATAGGCTTTCAAATCAAGGTTAGTAGGAATAAACAAGGGGTATTTGTAGAAATCAATGGACTTCCTCTCTTCCAAAATATGAACAACCAATCAAATATAAGAAATGCTACAGAATTGCTACATATTTTGCAATAAATATATGCTGCAGAATTTTGTGCAAAATTACCATAGAATTTGAGTAGGAATTACATATTAATTTGTAGCAGAATTTGAGCAGGAATTGCAATGAAATTAGTGTAGAAATTGCAACAAAATTTGAGCAGAAATTACATCAGAATAAGTAAGAATTACTGCAAAATTGTTGCAAATTTTGCAATAAAATAAGTAGTAAAATTTGTGCAGAAATTGCTGCAAAATTTGAGTAGAAATTGCATCAGAATAAGTAAGAATTACTGTAGAATTGCTGCAAATTTTGCAATAAAATAAGTAGTAGAATTTGTGCATAACTGTAATAGAATTTATGTAGGAATTATTGTGGAATTTGCAGCAAAATTTGAGCAGGAATTACATATTAATTTGTAGCAAAATTTGAACCAGAATTTCAATGTAATTAGTACAGGATTTACAGCAGAATTTGAGCTGATATTATTCTAACATAAAAATCTAATAAATTTCTACTCTATTTGCTTTTAGCTATTCTTTCATATTATTAACCCTCCATAAAATTTCATTCTAGCAATCTATCAAACACATAGAGACCTAAAGGCAAATAGCTCCTAATCAAATAGAATGACACCACTTGATTGACAAGAAAAGCTTACTTGCAAGATTGTTGATTTAGGAGAGACTTCCAAATTAATCAACCCTATGAGCAATGTAGGCTTCCAAATCAAGGTCAGTAGGAATAAACAAGGGGTATTTGTGGAAATCAATGGACTTCCTCTCTTCTAAAATATGAACAGCTAATCAAATATAAGAAATGCTGCAGAATTGCTACATATTTTGCAATAAATATATGCTGCAGAATTTTGTGCAAAATTGCCATAGAATTTGAGAAGGAATTACATGTTAATTTGTAGCAGAATTTGAGCAGGAATTGCAATGAAATTAGTGCAGAAATTGCAGCAGAATTTGAGCAGAAATTACATCAAAATAAGTAAGAATTACTGCAGAATTGCTGCAAATTTTGCAATAAAATAAGTAGTAGAATTTGTGCAGAAATTATTGCAGAATTTGAGCAAAAATTACATCAGAATAAGTAAGAATCACTGCAGAATTGCTGTAAATTTTGCAATAAAATAAGTAGTAGAATTTGTTCGTAATCGCATCAATTTAAGCAGAATTATTGTGGAATTTGCAAAGAAAATTTGAGCCGAATTACATATTAATTTGTAGCAAAATTTGAGCCAGAATTTCAATGTAATTAGTATAGGATTTGCAGCAGAATTTAAGCAGATATTGTTCTAAAATAAAATTTTAATAAATTTCTACTCTATTTGCTTTTAGCTATTCTTTCATATTATTAACCCTCCATAAAATTTCATTCTAGGAATCTATCAAACAAATAGAGACCTAAAGGCAAATAGCTCCTAATCAAATATAATGACACTACTTGATTGATAAGAAAAACTTACTTGTAAGATTGCTGATTCAGGAGAGAATTCCAAATTAATAAACCCTATGAGCAATGTAGGCTTCCAAATCAAGATCAGTAGGAATAAATAAGGGGTATTTGCAAAAATCAATGGACTTCCTCTCTTCCAAAATCTGAATAGCAACACCTTAATCCAAATTTGTAAGAACAAGTGCAAGCCCTACAATACCCACAATAACAAATTCAATATTGTTACCATTAAACACAAGAACAAATCCTATAACAACTCTTATTACTCATATTACCAGTAATACCCACCTAAAAATCAATGGCAATATGACCAACAACCACAAAACTACATTTATTACCAACCTAATAATGAGTCCTCACCTAGGATTTCAACAACACAAGAAGCAGCACAATGGTGACAGTACGTTGGTATTGTTGCAAGTAGTGCAGCAACGTAAAAGAGTGTTTTCCTTGGGTATGGTGTTTCCGATCGATTTGATTGAATTTATATTGGAAGTTGAAGAAAGAAAATGTAATAAGAAGGATGGTCATTTAGGAAGGGTTTCTATTTAGCAGTTACATTTAGAAACACATTAGGGCTTTAGGACTTAGAAACCTCTTAGAAATAGGAATTAATAATATCAGCTGGAGGGAAAAATAAAATCTAAAAAAGAAGTTAATTCATTTACAAGGACCTTTTATCCTCGTGAAAGACTTAAAAATAATTCATTTAAAATTTTGGATATAACGACCAATATTTTATTCTTTAACTAGAGTATTTTATAACAGTGGTTAAAATTTTATATAATTACGATCAATTATATTATTAGTCGTTATTTATATATCATTAACGAGGAAATTTTAATTCTCTCGTTGATAATTGGTCGTTAAAAACTATAATTCTTGTAGTGTAATTTAGCACATAGCAATTTGCAGCATAAGCTCACTATAAGTTAGGTAATTGATGCATCATGAATTTTTATTTATTTATTTAGTGTGAGAAAGAGTTGTTTAATGGTCTTTAGGTAAGGTGAGTTTATAGTAACTACTCTGTGACAATGCACACATAAAGTGGGAAATGATATGAATATCTAATATTTTTAATGGGTTTAGTTCTTAATTACGGAAGCATTTCACGTACTAGATTTTTGTTGAGTAATCTTTTACAAGCCTAGAGTGTCATTTTGATCAATTTTCTTTTTTTTTTTATTTAAGTTTGATTTGATTTCAGATTTAATAACCTAAACATTTTACTATTTGTACACAATTAAATAATTTTTTTATTTGAATATCTCAATTAATACTTTGATATAATTAAATAGCTTTTTATTATTGGCAATCACACTTTTTAGATTTTAGTTCAATTACTATGAGTTTAGAAAGTTTCAATTTTACAATTAATTAATACATAGATACACTTCAAAAGTTTTTTTCAATATTTGTATTTGATACTTGAAAATTAATCATTTCCACATAGGTCAAAATATTTATTATTGAAAGTATACATATGATGTTTCAACTTTCAAGCTTTGATTATTGCAAACTCCATTTCTCTAATTATTAGGAAAAAAGAAGTAATTGAGTAATTATGGTAATCTCCACATGCTTGAAATGTTTTTGTGTGGAATCATTTTTAGTCAATATGGTTTTCCTTGAATAACATTATTGTTTTTCTTAATACATTTCCATGATCTTTCCATTTATTTTCTTTTCAAGGACTCTTTGGTGATCAAACATGGTGACTATATATACTTTGATTGCTTGTTGTCTTTGATCTTCTGTATGCTTAGTGCTTTCACATGCTCATTTAATTAACCATTAGGGAAAATTAAAAAAAAAAAAGAGAAATATCTAATTGTTTGGTCAAAGTTATAATAATATATTGTTTGTGTGCAGATGGCAAGCATTATTAATGATATGAATTCCATCGAGGTAGAAGGTGGGAATAACATGGAAGTGCCAACTGAAGAAATGGAGGATGATGTGGTTGAGTTAACTAGTGATGTGGGAGCTAAGAAGACAACGGGTAAACGTAAAAGAAAAGTCAAGTCGCTAGTGTGGGCATTCTTTGAAATGCTTCCTATTGGTGATGATAAGAAGAGAAGATGTAAGTGTAAGAAATGTGGAGTTGTTTATCTTGCTGAAAGTAAATATGGAACTGGCAATTTGAAGCGACATATGGACACATGTGTGAGAAGAGACACACGCGATATAGGTTAGTTACTTATAGCACATGGTAGTGGCTCAATGTCTTTGTCTACTTCTAAATTTGATCATGGAAAGTTTAGGGAGTTGTTGACTGTAGCTATTATCATGCATGATCTTCCTTTTTAATTTGTTGAATGAGTAGGCATAAGAGCAATTTTACATTATCTTCAGGAAGATTTGAATTTAGTGACTAGAAATACTAGCATGGCTGATTGTTTTAAATTATATAGGAGGGAAAGGGGGAGGATTCATGCTATGTTAGAGAGCACGCCTGGTAGAATAAGTTTAACCTCTGATTGTTGGTCTTCTTTGACCACCGATGGATATATATGCTTAACTGCTCATTTCATTGATAAGGATTGGCGTATTCAAAAGAGAATTTTGAATTTTAGTTTTATGCCACCTCCTCACACTGGTATATCATTATCTGAAAAAATACACTCTTTTGACTGAATGGGGTATTGAGAAGAAGATTTTTTCAATTACTTTGGATAATGCTTTGGCAAATGATGTTTCAGTTGATTTATTGAGATCTCAATTGTCTTTTAGAGGAGGACTTTTATGTGACGGTGAATTTTTCCACCTTCGATGTTGTGCTCATATCCTTAATTCGATGGTGCAAGAAGGGCTTAAGGATATAGATAAGGCTATTTAAAAAATTCGTGAAAACATAAAATATGTCAAAGGATCACAAAGTAGAAAGCAAAAATTTTTGGAGTGTGTCACTCATTGTTCTCTTGATTCTAAAAGAGGCTTGAGACAAGATTTTCCCACTAAGTGGAATGCAACATTCATTATGCTTGACAATGCACTTTATTATCGTCGTGCCTTTATGCACCTTGAATTAAGTGACTCAAATTTTAAGCATGGCCTTTCTATGAGTGAGTGGGACAAAATAGAGAAGATGAATAAGTTTTTATCTATTTTTTATGGCATCACGTGTATCTTTTTGGGTACCAAATATCCAACTGCAGATTTATATTTTCCAGGAATGTACACAACTTATGTCACTTTGATGAAAGAAGTTAATAGTAATGATCAATACATGAAGAAAGTGGCTAGTTAAATGTTCACCAAATTTGAAAAATATTGGTAAGCTTTTTGTGACATTTTAGCCATTGCAGTTACTTTGGATCCTAGATACAAGTTCCACATTGTGGAATGGTGCTATGAGAGAGTTTATAGCGAAAATGGGATTTCTGAAGCTATGCATGTGAAAGAAAAGTTGTTCTTACTTTTTAATTAATATATTAATTGTAACACCCCTATATGCATAGCCTGGTATATTTACTATTCCAGTGACTAGTGTCAGTTTGAACAATTAAGGAGATTAGAACCACATCTAAGACATCTAGATAAGCCCTGAATGCAAATAAGTAGTGATTGCCAGATAGTTAAGTATAAATAAGAAAAACAGAACATAAAAGGTTTAATGAGCCGGGAGTCATAGCGATGGATGACCTTCCCGGGAAGGGACTGCGAGGTCAGTCTTAACCGGAATTTTGAATCGGAAAATGTGACGCCGCGGTCTTAAGGACTACTGCGAACATATTGGAAAAAGAGAAAATCACAGAAAAGAATTGTTAAGCAAGTCAAATAATTAGGTTAGGGATCCGAAAGAAATATTGAATTACCTGCAAATCGAATCGAACCAGCGAGAGGCAATTTGGTCAATTTACCCCTAGAGCTGACTCCTGACTTAACTGTCCAATAAAATCAGAGAAACGAAAATTTCGGAATTGGGAATTTAATTAAAGAACTATTGAAAAATTAAGGAAAAAGAAAAAAAAAGTAAGGAAAATTTCTTTATTACATCATCATGCTTACCTCATACATATGACATCATAAATAAAATTTAATTTCCCTGCAATTTTTTACTAAGTCAAATTTGACTTAATAAAATACAAAATACATAGAAATTAAAACAAAATTCATTTCTTCCTCCTCCACAAGTTTCGGCCACCCATCTCCCATAGCTCCTCCATGTGCAAACCTCCATTAAAGCTTGTTTCAAGCTTTAAAACCTTTACTAAACCCTAATTTCTCCCATAATCACTTCATAAAACCTTATTTTCTTTCCTTGAGAAGGAGATTGAACAAGAAAGAAAGAAGAAAAGAGAGAAGAAATTGGGTGATTGAACTTCAAAGTTGAGGTAAGTCATTTAAAGTGAAATTTTTAGTTTAAAGCATATGTTTTAAGTTAAGTTAACTTAGATTTTAACTTAAGTTCAAACAACAATTATCATGGAGGGACTAAATAGCAATTTCGGCCAGCCTATGAGAGGGTATAAATTTCATGAATTTGATTAAATTAAAGGGTTATTTGAGGTGATTTAAGTGTGTAGATGTTGATTACACACTTTAATTTCATTGATTGAGTGAGTTGTGTAAATTAGTGTTCTTGAGTCTTGAAATTGGGAGAAAAATTGAAGGAAATGATAAATTGAAGCAAATGACCTTAATTGACGTTAGAAATAGTCACTTGGGACCATTTATGGTATGTTTGAATTGGTAGAAACCAAGTGCAATTCGGATTGGTTAGGGTCACTATTCTGGCAACTTGAACTAGGTCTTTTTCAGGGATTAAAACTGAAAATTTACCAATCCAATCTGTGTGAGGCCAATTGGGAATGAAAATAGACACATAATGACACATTTTTCATTCAGGAACCATGCCCATAAAATGGCATTAGGATAGTGAACAATTAGGTCAAACCCGGGTGTAGTGCACTGCCACTGTACCAAAATGACCAAATGAATAGTGTTTGTTCATTTGATCATAACTTGGGATATACAGGTCCAAATGACCTGATTTTTGTAGCATTGGAAAGGTATTACATAGCACTACAACTTTCATGAAGAACACAAATCCAAATTATGCCCATAACTAAGTCATTTTTCCACCCAAAGTTAGAGACCTAAAACTACCAGAACCAAAGTAGGTGCCCAGAAATCTGGGTTAGACCAATCCGACCAGCCTGATTCAAATGGCCATATCTTGGGCTACAAAACTCTAAATGGAGTGATTAAAAAAGGGAATTAAAGATAAGACAATAAGGAACAACTTTGATGGAGAGCAATTAGCCAAATTCCAACAGCAACTTGACCAATAGAACAGTGCAAAATATAACACTGAAATTGAAAATTTGAAAATGCAATTAGGAGACCAAAAAAATTGAAGGAACAACCAAAACCAACAAATTAGGTAACCAAAATGTGGTATGTGGGTGTAATTGAAATTCCCATACCTATTAAGCATAAGAAAGTCAACAATTTGACTTGAATAGTATCGTGAATAGTAACCCCGAAATGCAAATTTTGAATAACGTTAATTTAAGCGTATTAAAGCTAGAAATAAATTGATGTGAATTTGTTATTGGATTTATTATAAGTTGTGATACTGAAACATTGTGAAATTTTGTGTTTCAGTTGAAAAGAATACCGGGAAAGAACTCGAGATATCGAGTCAAGGCCTAGAGGCGACTCGCACAAGGTTTGTGCACAACCTAAAATTTTTCTGTAAATTCTCTTGACAATTTGTTTTGATGAATAAATTGTGATTTATTTTTATTGCAAATTTGTGAATGAAATGAATATTATGCTTTTGACTTAAATTATTGGAAATTTAATTATATGTATTTGAATTGTCAATAAATATTTAGTAAAATATTGAGATAGTTTTGAAACCACAGTGTCATGACCATATCTGAATGCCTCACTAGCATGCCTAGTGGGAGGAATTAGTTTTGAATTTTGAATTCCCTCTCTAGCTGAAGTGTTGAGGTGTGTGCCAGTAGAGGAAGAAATTGAATGGGTACCCATAGTTTGAGCTAGCTAGCCTTAAGATTCCTCATAAGCCTTCGGTTATTGAGATGAACATTGTACTGATGGCATGATATAACTGTGTAATTTTATAAAATTTGTTTTGGGACTTCCGAAATGAGATTATTTTGACTAAAATTATAAATTTTGTTTTGTATTTGTTTTTCATTTTCAATAACATAATTGAATAAATGTGATTTGATTTATGCATAAAATTTTATTTTAGTATGTTGTGCACCACTGAGTCATAGTACTTAGCGATGACTGTTTATTCTTTGTCATGAGATAGAGACTAGTAGAAGCGTGAGTGAGTCTTGAGGATTTCAGAGCTACTTCTGGACCTTTTATCGGGTATAATTTTATACCATGATTGTACATGTTTATTTTGATGTAATTGACTGTATGTACATTTGTAAATTGGTCATAAGTAGTTGTACAGATTTTATAATAATATTATTTTAGATTTTCTGATGTAATTTTTAGACTGATAAATGTAAATTAATTTTTCTTTAATGCAATGTGTATGAAATTAATTATTACTATTTTTGGAAATAATTGAATTGAAATTTTGAGTTGTGACATATTGATTGAATTGTGGAGTTTAGAGGAAATTGTGTTGATTTGAGTTATGATGGTGGTTGATTTTGATGAAGTGAAATATTTGAAAGTGTTTTCTACAGGTGAAATTTTTTTGTTTTCTCAATTACAGCCGGCACTCTACCGAAAGTTTTCCAAAATTTGTGAAAAAATAAAAATGAACAAAAATTTTACATAACTTTTAAACTTCAATTAAATGTTTTTAATGCCCATTAGAAATGCTCACCACTTTCAAAAAGTAAAAAAATTATTTTAAAATCCCTTGTAGTGTATTTAATGGGTTATCGGTAGACGGAGTCGGTAATTCATTAAGTATACTACAGATCATGTTATGCCTTACAGAGGGGTAAGGTGTGACATATTTTAGTGGTATCAGAGAAAATTTTTTAAGTATGTTTTGACTTGTGAATTTGTATATTTTTTTTTATAAGTACAACTGATCAATGTCCTTATTTGATACATACAGTGCATTACATTATAAATATGAACTAATGGAAAGAAATCTCCTTGTGTTATTTGTTCAGGAGATATCCTACCTCCGATTTGAAATGGAAGAAGGGGATCGCTCAGTTGAGCAATTTGTAGAGGCTGAAGCACAAGAGGAAGCCCCGGATCTTCAAAATGTTAGTGGTTCAGTGGCATCAGCCCCACAAATACCGTAGTTTTCTGCACAATTCGCCTAGCAGATGGCTGCAATGTTCCAACAGATGGCTGGAAGTATGCCTACTCAAGCTCCACTTTAGACACCGGTGGTACAACCTCAGGCTCCAGCCAGACAATATGACAAGCTATTGAAATATGGGGCTATAGAATTCAAGGGTACAGTAGACCCTCTAGAGGCAGAGCAGTGGCTGGAGAGAATGGATGGAGTATTCAAGAAACTGCATTGCCCGGATGAATTGAAATTTGAATATTCAGTGTCTTTGCTGCAAGGGGATGCGTATGACTGGTGGAAGACCATCCCCCACAGCTTGGTGGAACCTCCAGTATTGACCTGGGACGACTTCATCAGAGAATTTCGACAGAAGTATATCTCAGATGCATATGTGGACCAGAAGCTATAAGAATTTTTAAGTCTGAAGCAAGAGAATCAATCTGTAGTAGAGCATGAAAGGAGTTCTCCCGCTTAAGCCACTATGCAGGGAGTCTCCTATCTACCAGCAGAGAAAGATGTAAGAGGTTTGAAACTAGCTTGAAACCCAGTCTGAGGATGCAAGTGGTTGGATTCAGACATAATAACTTCTCTGAGCTCATCTCTCAAGCACTTGAGTTAGAAAGAATTGAGTCAGAAGGGGCACCAGTGAAAGAGAAAACAGAGAAGACAGAGAAATCAGAAAAAAAGAAAAGTGGAAAGGCAGTGGATCAAAGTTCCAGTGGTAATAGTGGAAAAAGAAAGAAATTTGGGGGATCAGGCGGAGGTGGAAGGTCTGATAGAGGTAGATTTTCTGGGCAGAGACCTCCTTGGTCTGGTCAGCAGACGTCTAGGAGTTGTCACCCTCCCCGCCCTTGTGAGACATGTGACAAGACCCATAGTGGTGTTTGTTATTGGGCTACAGGAGCTTGTTTTAACTGTGGAGGCACGGGCCATCTGGCCAAGGACTACAGCAGTGCCCATAGATTTGGGCCAGCTCCTACCACTGCAAAAGGATCCATTCAGAGTTCTGCTACTAGAGGTTCACAACCAGTTAGCAGAGGTAGAGGCAAAGGTCAGGGCAGCACTTTAGGCAGTCAGGTTACAGTAAACTAGTCAGAACAAGGTAGTGCTTCGGCTAGAGTTTACACAATGAGACAGCGAGAAGAGGCTGATACTTCTGATATTGTGGTTGGTACTTTCTCTATCTCTGATCAGGATGTCTTTGTCTTGTTTAATCCAGGTTCTACCCATTCGTATGAAAGTGCTAGCATCTTCAGTTCCCTTACGGTTTCGTGTGCCAAAATGGATTTTGAGGTACTACTAACAAGTATGTTAGGATAAGAGGTTAGGGTCAACCGAATATATAGAGATTGTCCTTCGGTGATTCAAGGACATGTTTTTCTGTCAGATTTGATTGAAATGCCCTTCAGAGATTATGATATCATCTTGGGCATGGATTGGTTAGCCAGGCATCATGCTATGATTGACCGTAGACTGAAGACAGTCACTTTTGGTCTCCCTCTGTACGGTGATATGGTAATACACGGGGAGAGGCAGTTATTGCCATCCAACATCATTTCTGATGCACTAACTAGGAAGATGATTAGAAAGGGTGTGAAGCATACTTGGCACATGTGATAGACACCCAAGTGGGGAGTCCAGCGTTGAGGGACATCCCTACAGTATACAACTTTCTGGATGTGTTCCCTAATGAGTTGCCAGGATTATCTTCGAAAAGAGAGGTGCAGTTTGAGATTGATGTCATGCCTGGTATGGATCCAATCTCCATAACACTATACAGAATGGCACAAGCAGAACTGAAATAATTGAAAGTGCAGTTGCAAGAGCTGCTTAATAGGGGCTTTATTCGCCCTAGTGTGTCACCTTGGAGAACGCCAGTGTTGTTTGTTAAAAAAAAAAGATGGCACTCACCGCTTATGTATTGACTAACGGCAGTTGAATAAGGTGACAATAAAGAATAAATACCCATTGCCCCGCATTGATGACTTGTTTGATCAGTTGAGGGGTGCAGCTGTGTTCTCCAAAATTGACCTGAGATCGGGTTATTATCAACTGAAAGTGCAAGAGCAGAGTATCCGTAAAACTGCCTTTAGAACCCAATATGGCCATTATGAGTTCTTGGTCATGCCGTTCAGGCTAACTAATGCTCCAGCTGCATTTATGGATCTGATGAACACTATCTTAAGACTATACCTCAATCAATTTGTAGTGGTATTCATAGATGACATATTGGTTTATTCGAGGAGCACAAAGGAGCATGATAGACATCTGTAGATTGTACTGCAGACTTTGAGAGAGAAACAACTATATGCAAAATTGCTAAAGTATGAATTTTAGCTAAATGAAATATCTTTCTTGGGACATATAGTATCAGCTGAGGGCATCAAGGTAGATCCAAGTAAGTTAGAAGTTGTCCTTAATTGGAAGCCACCCATAAATGTCACAGAGATTCGCAGTTTTCTAGGGTTAACTGGATACTACCACTGTTTTGTGAAAGGGTTTTCCATGTTGGCATCTCCATTGACCAAGCTACTTCGAAAGATGTGAAATTTTAGTAGACTGACAAATGCCGGCAGAGTTTTGATGAATTGAAGAGATGTTTGACAAAAGCTCCAATCCTGACTTTACCTACCCCGGGTAAAGAATACATAGTTTATAGTGATGCTTCTCACAATGGGTTAGGCTGTGTACTGATGCAAGATCGAAATATTATTGCATATGATCATGCCAGCTAAAACCGCATGAGAGGAACTATTCGACACATGACTTAGAGCTTGCAGCTATTGTGTTTGCTCTTAAAATCTGCAGACACTACTTATATGGGGAAAAGTGTTACATCTACATAGATCATAAGAGTTTGAAGTATTTGTGTACTCAAAAGGAGTTGAATTTGAGACAGAGGAGATGGTTATAGTTAATAAAAGACTATGATTGTCTGATAGACTATCAGCCAGGGAAAGCTAATGTGGTGGCTGACGCCTTAAGTCGCAAGACTATGGCAAGTCTGAGAGTTTCTCCTTTGTCTATGGTACATGAGTTGAGAGCATTGCATGCCAGCTTAGAGATTAATGATGAGGGGCAGACAGCAATTGCATGGCATGTACAGCCAGTGTTGATTGATCAGATCAGAATGGCTGCTCAGAATGATCAGAAATATCAGAAGCTAGTGGAAGAAGTCCGTCAGGGCAAGAAAACCAAAATCTTTGTGAGAGATGATGGTCTACTGTTACACCAGGGCAGAATGTGCATTCCTAATGATGTTGACTTGAGACAGATCATTATGAAGGAAGCACATGAGTCTCCTTTTGCTATGCACCCTGGTGGCACTAAAATGTACAGAGGGCTAAAGGAGCATTACTGGTGGATGGGTATGAAAAGGGATGTAGCTGATTTTGTCTCCAAATGCTTAACTTGTCAGCAAGTGAAGGCAGAGCATCAAGTACCAGCTAGTTTGTTACATCCATTGCTAGTGCTTGAATGGAAATGGGAGCGGATAGTGATGGATTTTGTGATGGGACTTCCGAGGACACAGAAGAGCCATGATGCAGTATGGGTCGTAGTTGACAAATTGACCAAGTCTTCTCATTTTCTGCCAGTCCAGATGGACTATAGCCTGGGAAGATTGGCCAAGCTGTACATTGATGAGATAGTGAGATTGCATGGAGTGCCAGTATCGATTATATCTGACAAAGATCTTAGGTTCACTTCTAGATTCTGGGGTAGTCTTCAGAGAACCCTAGGAACTAGATTGAACTTCAAATCGGCATTCCACACACAGACAGATGGCCAGTCTGAGAGGGTAATTCAGATCTTGGAGGACATGCTACAGGCTTGTGTGATTGAGTTTGAGGACAGTTGGGACACACACTTGCCTCTGATTGAGTTTGCTTATAACAACAGCTATCAATCAAGCATTGGGATGCCTCCATATGAAGCTTTGTATGGTAGGAAGTACAGAACTCGCCTGTGTTGGGATGAAGTGGGTGAAAGAAAGATGATTGGGCCCGAAATTATTCAGCAGACTGAGGAGAAAATTCGATTGATCAGAGATTGACTCAAAGCTGCATCAAACTGTCAGAAGTCTTATATTGATCTGAAGAGAAGGGATATTGAGTATACAGTGGGTGAGAAAGTATTCCTCAAGGTTTTACCTTGGAAGAAAATTATGAGATTTAGTAGAAAGGGGAAACTGAGTCCTCATTTCATCGGGCCATATGAGGTTCTGGAGAGAGTGGGTCCTTTGGCATACCATTTGGCACTACCTCCAGAGTTGGAGAAGATACATAACGTCTTCCAAGTGTCCATGTTGAGGAGATACAGATCTGACCCATCTCATGTGTTACCAGTGGAAGAAATTGAAGTAAATTCAGACCTCACATATGAAGAAGAACCCATAGAGATTTTGGCTTCTGAGGTGAAGTTGCTACGAAACAAGCAGATACCATTGGTAAAAGTGTTGTGGAACCATCATTCAGGCCAAGAAGCTAGTTGGGAACATGAGGAGGACATGAGGAGGTAGCACCCATAGCTATTCAGAGACTAATACTAGGTAAAAATTTCGAGACAAAATTTATTTTAAGGGAAAGAGAATTGTAGCACCCCTATATGTATAGCCTGGTATATTTTATTGTTCTGGTGACCGGTGTTGGTCTGGACAATTAAGGGGATTAGAACCACATCTAAGACACCTAGATAAGCCCTAAATGCAAATAAGTAGTGATTGCTAGATAGTTAAGTATAAATAAGAAAAACAGAATATAAAAGGTTTAATGAGCCGAGAGTCACAGCGATGGGTGACCTTCCTGGGAAGGGACTGCGAGGTCAGTCTTAACCCGAATTTTGAATCAAAAAATGTGACGCCGCAGTCCTAAGGACTACTGTGAATACAGTAAAGAATTGTTAAGCAAGTCAAAAAATTAGGTCAGGGATCCGGAAGAAATATTGAATTACCTGCAAACCGGATCGAATCAGCCGAGGGGCAATTTGGTCAATTTACCCCTAGAGCTGACTCCTGACCTAATTGTTCAATAAAATCAGAGAAACAAAAATTTTGGAATCGAGAATTTAATTAAAGAACTATTGAAAAATTTAGGAAAAAGAAAAAAAAGTAAGGAAAATTTCTTTATTACATCATCATGCTTACCTCATACATATGACATCATAAATAAAATTTAATTTCCCTACAATTTTTGACTAAGTCAAATTTGACTTAATAAAATACAAAATATATAGAAATTAAAACAAAATTCATTTCTTCCTGCTCCACAAGTTTCAGCCACCCATCTCCCATAGCTCCTCCATGTGCACTTGTTTCAAGCTTTAAAACCTTTACTATTAATTTCTACCATAATCACTTCATAAAACCTTATTTGCTTTTCTTGAAAAGGAGATTGAGCAAGAAAGAAAGAAGAAAAGAGAGAAGAAATTGGGTGATTGAACTTCAAAGTTGAGGTAAGTCATTTAAAGTGAAATTTGTAGTTTAAAGCATATGTTTTAAGTTAAGTTAACTTAGATTTTAACTTAAGTTCAAACAACAATTATCATAGAGGGACTAAATAGCAATTTCGGCCAGCCTATGAGGGGGTACAAATTGCATGAATTTGATTAAATTGAAGGGTTATTTGAGGTCAATTAAGTGTGTAGATGTTGATTACACGCTTTAATTTCATTGATTGAGTGAGTTGTGTAAATTAGGGTTCTTGAGTCTTGAAATTGGGAGAAAAATTAAAGAAAATAGTAAATTGATGCAAATGACCTTAATTGAGGTTAGAAATGGTCACTTGGGACCATTTGTGGTATGTTTGAATTGGTAGAAACCAAGTGCAATTCGGATTGGTTAGGGTCACTATTCTGGCAGCTTGACTTAGGTCTCTTTCAGGGACTAAAATTGAAAATTCACCATCCCAATTAGTGTGAAGCCAATTGGGAATGAAAATAGACACATAATGGCATATTTTTCATTTAGGAACTATGCTCAGAAAATGACATTAGGATAGTGAACAATTAGGTCAAACCCGGGTGTAGTGCACTGCCACTGTACCAAAATGACTAAATAAATAGTATTTATTTATTTGGCCATAACTTGGGCTATACAGGTCCAAATGACCTGATTTTTGTGGCATTGGAAAGGTATGACATAGCACTACAACTTTCATGAAGAACACAAACCCAAATTCTGCCCATAACTAAGTCATTTTTCCACCCAAAGTTAGAGACCCAAAACTGCCAGAACCAAAGTAGGTGCCCAGAAATCTGGGTTAGACCAATCCGACCAGCCTAATTCAAATGGCCATATCTTGGGCTACAAAACTCCAAATGGAGTGATTCTAAAAGGGAATTAAAGATAAGACAATAAGGAACAACTTTGATGAAGAACACTTAGCCAAATTCCAACAGCAACTTGACCAATAAAACAGTGCAAAATAGAACACCGAAACTGAAAATTTGAAAATGCAATTAGGAGACCAAAAAAATTGAAGGGACAACCAAAACCAACAAATTAGGTAACCAAAATGTGGTATGTGGGTATAATTGAAATTCCCATACCTATTAAGCATAAGAAAGTCAATATTTTGACTTGAATAATGCTGTGAATAGTAACCCTAAAATGCAAATTTTAAAGAATGTTAATTTAAGCATATTAGAGCTAGAAATAAATAGATGTGAATTTGTTAATGGATTTATTATAAGTTGTGATATTGAAACACTGTGAAATTTTGTGTTTCAGTTGAAAAGAATACTGGGAAAGAACTCGAAACATCAAGTCAAGGCCTAAAAATGACTCGCATAGGTTTGTGCACAACATAAAATTTTTCTGTAAATTCTCTCGACAATTTGTTTTGATGAATAAATTGTGATTTATTTTTATTGCAAATTTGTGAATAAAATGAATATTATGTTTTTGACTTAAATTGTTGGAAATTTAATCGTATGTGTTTGAATTGTCAATAAATGTTTAGTAAAATGTTAAGATAGTTTTGAAACCACAGTGTCATGACCATATATCTGAATGCCTCACTAGCATGCCTAGTGGGGGGAATTAGTTTTGAATTTTAAATTCCCTCTCTGGCTGAAGTGTTGAGGTGTGTGCCAGTAGAGGAAGAAATTGAATGGGTACCCATAGTTTGAGCTAGCTAGCCTTGAGATTCCTCATAAGCCTCCGGCTATTGAGATAAACATTGTACTGATGGCATGATATAACTGTGTATTTTTATGAAATTTATTTTGGGACTTTCGAAATGAGATTATTTTAACTAAAATTATAAATTGTGTTTTGTATTTATTTTTTATTTTTAGTACCATAATTGAATAAATGTGATTTGATTTATGCTGTCACGACCTAACCTATGGGCCGGACCGGCACTAGAACCTGGGTCGGCATAAAGCCCCCAAGACCCGTAGTAAGCCTTACTGTTCCTAAACCCATGACCATGCCCACAATTTAGGCCTAATATGCATATAAAATAATTTAAATTAAACTGTTATAATTTTATTTCTGGCCAACTTAACCCAGTAATTATCAGAAACTAAAATTAGAGGAGCCCAGCTCAACTCTATTACATCATTTACAAACTATTTAAAACTCATAAAAATTTTTCATTTATTAATACAAAAACTTAAATTTATGCAGTCCCTGACAAGATTAATGCTACTACTAGTACATGCGGAGTTCTAAATTACAAATTTAGATAATAATAATACAGTTAAGTAATTTTTTCATAACCTGCGAGGAAAAGAACAGGTTATTCTGAAAAAGCTCTCCTCCTGTAGCCTGAAAAAATATGGTGAACAGGAGTGAGCTTTCGACTCAGAGAGTAAAATATCAATCTTAACCATAGTCTCTATAGCTATCTAAAGCTAATGCACCCTGTAGAGTTAAATGCAACATTGTCATAAATTTCATACAAATCACATCAAAAAGGCAATTTGGAGTACTCACACACCCGATAATGTCAAACAATACATATATGGGAGCTGATCCCCTATACAGCCTTCTTAATCCAACCTTTGTCAGTGAATATCTCAAGCCAGACTTTCGCTTAATAAACCAAATACGAGATCCCAGTGAAGAACTCAAGCCGTGTCTACCCCGAAGGACTGGATCCCAGCGAAGATCTCAAGCCGTGTCTACCTGTCTTGTCCATATCCAACACCATACCACACGCACACCAATGCACGCACACTGCTCCAAATTACTACAAACAACATCCATGGCACTTTAACAGTTGTGAATGCAACATAAAATGTGCCTAGAGTTTAACTACATAGATACATATTTATAAGTGATGCATAGGCATGCTTGAACATATAATAATATCGAAATTACAATTAAAATTAATATTTTACTCACAATACACCGAGGACTATTGTGGCTGCTGGATGGAGGAAAATAGTTGACCTCTATTACCTAAATAATTATATTATAAATTTATTAGTACTAAGTCAAAATAAAACTCTAAAGAGACAACAAACAACCTAATTCATGCTGGAAATCTGGCAGAGTTTCTCCTATACCTAGGACCTACCCAGCCTGCAAAAAGATTCAAATAATACTTCTAAATTCTCAATTTCCATGATCACATCTCATCAACATTATATGGCCCCTCCTGGGCCCTCCAAATCAGACAATAGTCATAAACTTGAAAAATTATGTTTTAGTCCCTATAATTGATATTTTGTAAAAATTCACTCAAACAAGCTCTAAAAATTCTAAAATTTTGCTCCGCAGTCCTTAATAAAGTTATAAAGCTATCGCAAAAGAAATTGTAATTTTCTAATCACTCATGAATATTTTATTTAAGAATATTACTCAATTTCATAAGTATCCAACAGCTAACATATTCTTAATTCAACTAAATTCAATATTTACATATTTAAACCTCTATTCTCAAGCTTCAGCCAATCATATAAAATTTGAATATCGTAATCTCAGATAATCTTATATGCTCATACGCTAAAAATCTAACTAAAATCCATCTATATTTTTCAAAAATATTTTATAATCACTCAAAAATTCAACAAACACTATAGAATATCTCCAAATAATTTTACTTTCATTATATGTTTTTCTTAGAATTTTTCTCCAATTTTTCCTGTTTAAGAAACATTGCATTTATGCTCCATAATCTATGAAATAATGAAAATAATCTTACCCAAAGCTTATCTGTGTCTCAAAAATTCCAAAAATTTATAAGGAAGCCTTTAGAAGTTGAGTCATTCCCAAAGCTCGCCGGAGCCACCGTCGAAACCATCACAGACGGTGGGCCACGATGACATTCACGAATCGTTACACCAAAATGTTTCTCTCCTCCTCTTGAGTCCATAGGTGGTCTTGGATCGTCGATCCATCGATCGGATTGTCGAAAATCTCATTGGAAAGTAAAAAAAAAAAAGATTTTCTCTCTCTTCACTGGTGCCAAAAACGATCACCAAATCCGGCGAGGTTGGTCTCATCTGAAAGGGCTCGCTCTTAGGAGTCCATAGCCGCTAGAATCACTTCAATTGGATGTCGGGATCGCCGGATACGAGCATTCAAAGTTTGGGACCCTTTTTTTTTTCTCTCTCTCTCTCTCTCTCCACTGTTGGCTGGATTCCGGGCTGTTGCCGCCA
This sequence comes from Hevea brasiliensis, assembly GCF_030052815.1. NCBI lineage: Eukaryota > Viridiplantae > Streptophyta > Magnoliopsida > Malpighiales > Euphorbiaceae > Hevea > Hevea brasiliensis. Next base: position 57,808 of record NW_026614921.1, on the reverse strand, counting down.
CTAGTGACATCACCAGTGAGTGGGGAGCCGCTTGGGAGGTCTCCGGCCGGTCACCGGAGAAGGGCTGGTCACCGGAGAAGGAAAGAAGAGGAAGAGAGGGGAGGAGAGGAGGAGAGGAGAGGAGAGAAATTGGGTTGGGGGCCTCTTCATGATTTTTGTTTTGAAAAAATTATTTTTTTTTCTTTTTTTATAAGGTGACTGGCAGTGACAGTGGAATCCACTGTCACACGCCAAGTCCCATCCCCTTTTTTTTTTTGGTTGTTACATATGCATAAAATTTTATTTTAGTATGTTGTGCACCACTGAGTCATAGTACTCAGCGATGGCTGTTTATTGCTATCGCAGATAGAGAGACTAGTAAAGTAGCGGAGTGAGCTGTTGAGGATTACAGAGCTACTTTTGGACCTTTTGTTGGGTATAATTTTATACCCTGATTGTATATGTTTATTTTGATGTAATTGACTATATGTACATTTGCAAATTAATCATGAGCAGTAGTACAGATTTTGTAATAATATTATTTTGGATTTTCTTTTGTAATTTTTGGACTGATAAATGTAAAATAATTTTTCTTTAATGCAATGTGTATGAAATTAATTATTACTATTTTTGGAAATAATTGAATTGAAATTTTGAGTTGTGACATATTGATTGAATTGTGGAGTTTGGAGGAAATTGTGTTGATTTGAGTTATGATGGCGATTGATTTTGATGAAGTGAAATATTTGAAAGTGTTTTCTACAGGTGAAAATTTTTTATTTTCTCAATTACAGCCGGCACTCTGCCGAAATTTTTTCAAAATTTGTAGAAAAATAAAAATGGACAAAAATTTTACGTAACTTTTAAACTTCAATTAAATGTTTTTATGCCAGCTAAAAATGCTCAGCACTTTCAAAAAAGTAAGAAAATTATTTTAAAATCCCTTGTAGTGTATTTAATGGGTTATCGGTAGATGGAGTCGGTAATTCATTTGGTATACTACGGGATCATGTTATGCGTTACAGAGGGGTAAGGTGTGACATTAATGCTTCTGCATGCCCAACATCATCAACATCATTGGAAAGAAATTGCCAGCAAGGCTAAGGGTCTCAAAATGTGTTACATGCACCTGAAGGCTCCTTCTCTCTAGAAAGTTTGGATGAGTTAATGGTATGTGAGTTTAAATTTATATTTTTGGTATTTTCAAGTTTACATTATTGAGAATTCAAATGGTGTTTTAGGTTATAATTTAATGTTCATAAATTTATTGAAATTTATCTTCATGTATGATAACTAATTAGTCCTAATATCTATTTAGGGATTTGACTCATTTCATAGCATAGATGCACTAAAAAAATTACAACTTGAGTTGTACTTGGATAAACCAAGGGTGGATAGGAAAACTAAATTGGATGTGCTGATGTTTTGGAAAGCAAATCAATTTAGATATCCTAAAGTTGCTGCAATGGCTCGTGATGTTTTATGCATTTCTGTTTCCACAGTTGCATCAGAAAGTGCTTTTAGTGTCGGTGGAAGGGTGCTTGATCAATATCGAAGTGCTCTTAGACCTGATTTAGTGGAGGCATTAGTTTGTGCTCGAGATTGGCTTTATGGTGAACAAGGTAATATGTTTATAATTTTAGTTTTGATTAAAATATGAAATTATATTCTCCTATTTTTAACAATTTTATATTTTATTATTTTTGTAGAAAATGCAAAATTAGGTTTAGAGGAGCTAACTCAAGATGTTATGGAGCTTAAAACTGAAGATAAAGAAACAACTCCTTTAGCTTGTTCTAACTCTATTGATATAGTGTGATAAGTTTGTAATATTTAAATTTACAAATTGTATTGGATTGATTTTTGTTTTTTGTTTTTATTTTAGATGGTTTGTATGTATTATTTTAATATTGTATTTGCATATTTTTCTTCTTTTATTTTATTCTTTTATTAGTAAATTTTCTTCATTAAAACTTTTAGTTTGCTTGTTTAATGTAGGATTATATAATATTTTGTTTTATACATATTAGAAGTATTGGATATTGTCAAAATATGACAAATGAGATGGATATTGCCAAAATATGACAAATGAGTCATGTTGGGTCGTGTCAAAACGTGTTAAATAGGTTAAGTTGTGTCAAAATGTGTTAATAGGTTAAGTCGTGTTAAAGCGTGTCAAATGGGTTAAGTCGTGTCAAACCATGTTATATGAGTCATTTCGTGTTAAATGGGTCATGTCATGTTGAATACATCTAATATAATTTAATATTAATCGTGTCGTGTCGTGTAACCCATATAATAAAAAGATCGTGTTCGTGTTTAAATTTTTGACACAATTTATTAATCGTATCGTGTTTGTGTTGATCTTAATCGTATTTGTGTCACGTGTTGACACGACACGACACGAACACGACCCATCAACCCGAATTGCCACCCCTAGTTGGGTCCTTTTGTTGATAACTTTGTGCTTGCAGTTTATCTTTTGTTGGTATGGTATCTCAAAGACATGCTCATGATGCTATTCTATGACTTTCGAGCCCTTATAATTAGATGAGATTGAGACTGCCTTAAGTCCCACTTGCTGTTGCATGGTGTCTCGAGTCCTCATTAGCCACTACTCTTTTGCATGTTGAAATGAGTTTCTCTTGCTCAGCCTTTGCCTGGGAAAATTGATTTTTGTACAAGTCTTTGCTTGGCTTTTGGGTCTATATATCACTTTCAAGTAGTGATTCCCCATTGTGGTTCTTCTTGGTTGAAAATGTCTTCCTCAATCATTTGTGACTTATTGCTATGACGATTCCTCTACTTCTGCTTGGCCGAACATGCTAGGTTCGAGTTGAACACCCATTAGACTTAGGGTTTAGTGGTGTGGGCTGTGGGGTGCTTTCTAATGGGTTTGAATCTTTAAGCTAATAGGGTTACTTATTCTTTTTTTTTTTCTTTCCATGGGCTTTGTATTATGTTTTGGACCTTGTAATGTGTTTTAATATTATCAATGAATTTATCTTTTATATTTGAAAGAAAAAAAAACTCAACATTATTTCTAACCATTTTATTGACTAAAATTTATACTATGAATATTTTCTGTTTTGTGAATTCTCTATTTCAAATATAAGTTAAAAATTTCATTATGAAAGAAATTATGTATAAAAATAGCATAGTAATATGTTATTATAAATTGTAATATGATTTTATAGTTATTTAGAGAGTTATTTATAGTGGAGGAATATAATCTTTAGAGGAATTTCACTCTTTTTTAGAGTCTGGCATTATCCCTTAAGTAGTTTATAATAATCTAGACATGTGTGATCTTTATTAGAATGGACAATTAACTCCATGTTAATGACAATATTTTGATTATAATTATATTAAGAGTAAAAGTCATATTCTAATAGGAGATATATTTATATTAGAATTAAATGTTTGATTTTAGGAACCAAAGACACAAACCAACATCCGAGTTTCATGATTGAAGTCATGTTTGGTACTTTAGTGCAAAGGCCCCAAATATGTCAAGGTCTTAAGGAAGAGGCAAAATTTCTATTTGCTAGTAGATGCCCTTATAGTATCAATTTGTAATTAGTGAGGTTTTTTGTTGTGGTAGTTTAGGTAGATCGAGACTAGGATAATCATCGAGCAGTCATGACCTAAACACCCGAAACCAACCAAGTGTAAATTACATCTTGCTATCATGTTTAGGACCAATTTGCAATTATTTAGATTGTGATCAAGCAATACACTTTGTGCCCTTATGTCAATAACAATTGTTAAAGTTTTGTGCCACATAGGCAAGTCAATTTATTGAGTTTGCCATATAAGCACACCGATGGTGTGGCTGAGGTATCGTACATAATTTCTATTGTGTAAAGGCATGTTGAGTCGGTGATTGAGGCTTACGCTTGACATGTTCCCAGCTTAGATCATGCTCCTTATAGGATGTGTTCTCTTGTCAAGCTCTTCTCTCGTTTGTTCTTTCTCATTCTCTTCCTTTCTCCTCCTTTGCAAATTTACTTATGGCTAGTGTATCATCTTGAATAAATGTACTTTGCTGCAATTGCATTAACTCAACTAGGGTAGTGAGCAGTTTTGGGCTCAAAGAATCAAAGAACTTGGATGAAGTTATTCCATTTTGCATAGTTTCCACAACTCGAGCTTTATTAAGGTTAGGAATTTGCAATGTAATATTTTAAGGTTTCATCTCTTTTCTGCTTCACGCTCTCTAGATAACTTGTTTTCCTTTGTGCATAAATGCCAGCGATGAACCTTCCCATAAATGTTCTTACCATGACTGGGAAAGTCTTCATGTTGGTTATCTCTAAGTTATTAAACTAAGTCTAAGCAGCTCCAATGAGGATGGTGGGGAAGACTTTGCACATTAGGGCATTAGAGTGAGTTTACAACTCCATAAATGTTTTGTAGTTGATGACTGTTAGTAGTATGCCCTAGAGCATATCATTTAGTATGTATCTTGTACATGTTTTTATTAATAAAAGGCATTTCCACTTTTCCGTTTACATAATATATTTATGTGTAATAGAAAAGGTCCATTGATATTTTGTTAGAAATTCTATTCTTAAGTTGTTAAGAATATGAGTGACAGTATTTCTAGCACAAAGTATCATAAATAGGTTCACAATCGAGGATACTTCATAATAAGGATATGACTTACAAGAAAGATTGTGTTCATGTTTGTTCCCAAGTTATTTATGTGAGATATAAATAAGATGGAATGGTGAGTCTCATGCCATATAACAAACATGATAGGCACTTATACATGATAAGTAGACTGAACTAGTGACACTTATGACAAGCACATGGAGTTTACTCTTGTCAATGTATTGCTATAAATCATATCAGTGCATATAATCTTTAGACCTGAGATAGCATAGTTATCTTGTATATAGGTGGTTTGAGTTTGATACTGCTTTTATACTTGTACTATGTATGGGTATATGGGCATGTGTTGGCTCCTACTAGTTATATATGGAGGTAGGTGTTAATCAAGATGGAATCTGTTCCTCTAAGTAAATAGAGATAAAATCCTATGTTCATTTAATTGTTCTTGATGTTTGAAGTTCATAGATTTATTCAGAAAGAGTTTCGATGAGAAAATCTTTTAATCAAGAACTGGAATTAAAAGAGAACATAATATTCATAGCAAATGGAGTTTGACATAAACCATGACTCCAGCTTGAGTTGGGATTTTATAACAGAGAGATTCTAGTGCATGGTAACATATGATTATAAGTTCATTTAAGGTAAAACTTATTACTAATTTGGTGGCCATGGCATGCTATGCTAGGTGTTAACCATGGTCTATGAGGTGCATAAAATGATTTAGAGAAATCATTTATGGTAAGAAAGAGTTCTGATGATATTAAGAGTTGATATCATGTCTCATTGCCAATTAGTGATGAGCCTAGTAAGTCACACACATACACAAGTAATCACCTAATTAAATATGATTTAATTAATTAATTAAAGAGTTTAATTGATTAATTAAATAGGGTTGGTTTGCAATTAGATTGCAAAGTCTCTAGCATGACTTGAAACCAAATCTAGGTTATTAGATGTACAGTATAAGTTAAATTTATATTTAAAGTGTTTAAATATGAATTTAATTAATGAGAAATTAATTAATAAAGATTAATTAATTAATTTATATTTGATATAAATTGATTAGAAGAAGAGAAATAATTATTTTGAGTTGAGAACTCAAAATTAAGACACAGGGGCATTTTGGTCATTTCACAGGGTGACATGTGGCACCATGAGATGGTGACACATGGCACTACACATAAGCTTGTCAAATGTTTTTTAATCATTTAAGATGATTAAAATTAAGATTAAATATAGGTTTGACACTTGGCACAATGTGATTGGGTCAATTAAACCTAGAACCAATTAGAGGGTGACATGTGGCAAGGGTTTAATGTGTTGACCTAGCTATATAAGTGTTGTTATGAAAAGAAAATAAACAACCATTAGCAAATAACATTGGTGCCGCCACCTTGAAGCTCCCATTCTCTCTTTTGCTTCTTCTCTCATCTATTCCAAGAGATTAGCAAACAATCTCTTGAATTAAAAATACTAGAAATTATTTCTAGTATCCTGTTTACATCTTTAATCTCTTAAAAGGTAGAACTTGATTTTCTAAATAATAGAAAAGCTTTAGAAGCTGTTCAAGGGCTGCCATAGGTGTTCTTGGTGTGGACAAGCTAGAGGGACAATATCTGGTGTCCTGAAGACGCATCTCAAAGGCACAAATATACTGCAGTGCATCAACATGTTAGTGTGTTTGTTCTTGATTTAATCTAGGGTTCTAGAATTAATCTGATTAATTCTAAAATCTCAAATGGCAAATACAGATCCAAAAACATATTAAAAGAGTTTTAATATGTTGTTTATCATTGAAATCAAATAGATAAAAATAAATCTTGCATGATGCATGTGACCCTAGGTCAAAATTTTTTAATTCAATGGTATAAACTTGTGTTTTTCACGCTTCCGCTCCTTCAATGACATGGTCTCTTGGGTTCCTTGTTCCATCATTAAGGGTCATTGTCGACATCACAAAAATTTTATGAATGATCTCTACCTGTATCTTAATGAAAAATGGGGATATTGTTTTCAAGCTTGCTCCATCTACAGCTTTTTAGGCATTGAACTTTGCAGGAAATTGCTCCATTATTTCTACAATTTATTATTTACTCATTTTTTTATCACAACGCTAGCAGAATTCCTGCCTTCCTTTTTACCCCTGACTTAGTGAGGTGTCTACAAACTTGATTCTTCTTCTTCTTTCCATTCATTCTCAAAATCAATCTCTTCATCTTGTCAATTCTAGTCATCTCCCAATTGAGATAAGACTATCCTACTTGTAGTCCTGGTTGAAAGGTCTCCTTCAACCATTTCCCTTATTTTCCTTAGGTTTCCATTGCCCTCAAAGCCTTGAGCAATGAGGTTTATGGTGACATTTGCAATAATAAGGTTGTCTAGGTTTACAACAATAAGCATTGGTAAACTTTTTCTACTGCATAGTTTGAGTTAACCAGGCTATCGTCATTTGGAGTTCATTATCGGACATGTTACTAGGAAAAGTTATAGTTGAAGTTGTACTAACCTAGGAAGGCATCATAAACATGTTGGGTAGCACATTAAGGAAGGCTATTAATGGTGAAAGATCGGAAGCATATAAATTGTTAGATTAGAACATTGAATTCAAAAATTTTCTTCTAGGATTTCATGCATCATGCCACATCCATTATGTGCCTAATTGATTTCAATATTCAATTGCATTTTAAAACCCTTTTAATATGTATTAAGATCTACATTTGCCATTTAAGATTTTTGAATTAACAAATTAATTCATTAGAACCCTAGATTAAAAGAATAATATGTGAACTAACCTTTTGATGCACTGTAGATGTAATTGATACCTTTTTGAAGCACCTAGGACCCCAAGAGTTGTCCCTCTAGCTTGTCCACACCAAGATCACCAATGGGCAGCCCCTAAACCAGCTTCTCAAGCCTTGCCAACTAATTATAAATTAGGGATTTGCCTTTAGAGAGGTTGTAGATATGTATAGGACACTAGAAAAAATTTCTAGCAATTTTAATTCAAAGGAATATGGCCAATTCTCTTTGAATTGATGAGAGAAGATGAAGAGAGGAGAGAGAGCTATAGGTGGAGGCACACTTGAGGGAATAAGAAGAGTTGGCTGATTTTTTTATTTTCTCATAACATCACTTTATATAATTAGGTCATCACTTAAAACCCTTGCCACATGTCATCACCTGATTGCATCTTAATTTTAATTGACCTAATCACATTAAGCCAAGTGTCAAAGCTAGACTTAATCTTAACTTTGATCATCTTGCATGATAGGAAGACAAATGGCAAACCATGAAGCCATGTGTCACCATCTCATGGTGCCACATGTCACCCTGTGAAATGACCAAATTACCCTTGTGTTGTAATTTTGAGTTCTCAACCCAAAATAATTATTTCTCCTCTTCTAATCAATTTATATCAAATATAAATTAATTAATTAATCTCCATTAATTAATTTCTCACAATTAAATTCATATTTAAACACTTTAAATATAAATTTAACTTATACTATACATCCAATAACCTAGATTTAGTTTCAAGCCATGCTAGGGACTTTGCAATCTTATTGCAAACCAAACCTATTTAATTAATTAATTAATTAAATGCTTTAATTAATCAATTAAATCACATTTTACTTGGTGATTAACTTGTGTATGTATATGACTTACTAGGCTCATCACTAATTGGCAATGAGATATGATATTAACTCTTAATATCATCAGAACTCTTTCTTACCATAAATGATTTCTCTAAATCATTTTAGGCATCTCATAGACCATGGTTGACACCTAGCATAGCATGTCATGGCCACCCAATCAGTAACAAGGAATACCTTTAAATGAACCTATAATCATATGTTACCATGCACTAGAATCTCTCTGTTACAAAATCCCAATTCGAACTGGAGTCATGGTTTATGTTAAACCCAATTTGCTATGAATATTATGTTCTCTTTTAATTCCAGTTCTTAATTAAAAAGATTTTCTCATCAGAAACTCTTTTCTGATTAAATCTGTCTGTCATGGCTAGGAACTTGAAACATCAAGAACAATTAAATGAACATAGGATTTTATCCCTATTTACTTAGGGTAACAGATTCCATCTTGATCAACACTTATCTCCATATATAACTAATAGGAGCCAACACATGCCCATATACCCATACACAGTACAAGTATGAAAGCAGTATCAAACTCAATCCACCTATATACAAGATAACTGTGTTATCTCAGGTCTAAAGATTATATGCACTGATATGATATATGAAAATGCATTGACAAGAGTAAACTCCATGTGCTAGTCATATGTGTCACTGGTTCGGCCTACTTATCATGTATAAGTGCCTATCATGTTTGTTATATGGCATAAGACTCACCATTCCATCTTATTTATATCTCATATAAATACCTTGGGAACAAACATGATTACAATCTTTCTGGATAAGTCATGTCCTTATTGTGAAGTATCCTTGATTATGAACCAATTTATGATACTTTGTGCTAGAAATACTATCACTCATATTCTTAACAACTTAAGAATATAATTTCTAACAAAATATCAATGGACCTTTTTTTATTACACATAAATATATTATGTAAACAGAAAAGTGAAATTACCTTTTATTAATAAAATATGTACCAGATACATACTAAATGATATGTTCTAGGGCATACTACTAATAATCTCTCACTAGCACTAGAGCCATTTATTATAATATCTTAGACCCATCTTCTCAAGATGTCGGTCTAACTGAGCTTGTGACATAGGCTTAGTGAATGGATCAACTGGTTTTTTTAGCTGATGCTATTTTTGTCATGGCTACATTGCCTCGCCCAACTATCTCTCTGATAATGTGGTAGCGCCTTTCTATGTGTTTAGATTTCTGGTGAGATCGGGGTTTCTTATCCAACGACCTCTTATCTGACATCGATGCGACAATATACTCACCTCGTAGTGGAATCGTGATCGTACTCTATTTGAAACTCTTCCAACTGACAGCACCTCTGTTATAAATGAACACATACCCAGAGGTAGACTTTCTATCATCGATATCTGATTGCAAATCAGAATCAGTATAACCATCCAATTGCAAGTCACCACCTCCATATATTAAGAATAAATCCTTAGTTATTCTCAAGTACTTAAGGATATTCTTGACAGCTATCCAGTGTTCCAAACCTAGATTGGATTGAAACCTGCTAGTCAAACTAACAACATATGCGATATTTAGCCTAGTACACAACATTGCATACATCAAACTTCCAATAGCCGAAGCATATGGAATCCTGGCCATTTTATCTCTTTCTTCAGGTGTCTTTGGAGACATCTCTTTAGAAAGGTGGATACCATATCTCACTGGTAATAATCCTCTCTTGGAATCAAGCATGTTAAACCTCTTTAATACCTTTTCCAAGTATAGACTTTGGGATAAAATAATTATTCTTTTCTCTCTATCTCTATAGATACGAATTCCAAGAATATAGGTTACCTCTCCTAAGTCTTTCATGGAGAATGTATTTGACAATCATACCTTTACAACTGTCAACATACCTTTGTCATTACCCATCAACAAAATGTCATCCACATAGAAGACAAGGAAAGTGACAGCACTATCACTAACCTTCTTATATACACATGGCTCATCCTCATTTTTGATAAAACCAAATGACTTAATGGCTTCATCAAAACAGATGCTCCAACTCATTGAAGCTTGTTTCAACCCATAAATGGATCGCTTTAACTTGCATACTTTGGAACCATCTTGGGATTCAAAACCCTTAGGTTATTCTATGAAAATGTTTTCTTCAATGTATCCATTGAGAAAAGTTGTTTTAACATCCATCTGCCAAATCTCATAATCATAGTATGCAGCTATTGCTAATAGAATCCTAATTGATTTAAGCATTGCAACAGGCAAGAAAGTCTCCTCATAGTCGATTCCTTGCATTTGGCAAAACCCTTTCGCTACTAGCCTTGCTTTATAGGTCTCTACCTTTCCATCAAAATCAATTTTCTTCTTGAAAATCCATTTATTCCCTATAGGTACAATACCTTCAAGTGGGTCAACAAGATCCCAAACTTGATTCTTATATATGAAATCAATTTTAGATTTCATAGCATCAATCCATTTTGAAGAGTCTATATCTGATATAGCTTCTTCATAGGTAAGTGGATCATCTCCATGATCTACTTCTTCATGAGTAAACAATTCTTGTTCATCTTCATGAAGAAAACCATATCTCACTAGTGGGATAGATATCCTGGTTGATCTGCGAGGAATAGCTGTAGATGTTTCATCAATAGGTGTAGGTTGACTAGATGGATGTATATCCATTTGATCTGTTGGTTGGTCATAATTCTTCAATTCTAACTCTATTTTCCTTCCTTTGCCTCCTTCTTGAACAAACTATTGTTCAAGAAATATGGCATCTGTGCTTACCACAACCTTTTGTGATGTAGGCAAATGAAAATAATATCCAAAACTTTCTTTTGGATATCCAACAAATTGACCTTTTTCTGATCTAGTTTTCAATTTATCAGTGTTCAGCTTTTTGATATAAGCTGGACAATTCCAAATCTTAACATGCTTAAGACTTGGTTTTAATCCATGCCATATCTCATAAGGTGTGAAAAAAAACTGATTTTGATGGAATCCTATTCAGAATATGCAAAGTCGATTCTAATGCAAATCTCTAAAAAGAGATTGGCATATCAGTATAGCTCATCATACTACGTACCATATTTAATAGGGTACGATTTCTCCTTTCAGATACACCATTCAGCTGTGGCGTTCCTGGAGGAGTCAGCTAGGAAACAATACCATGCTCTTTCAAGTATTCATCAAATTCAGTACTCAAGTATTCACCTCCATGATCTGATCGAAGAGCTTTAATACTTTTTCCTGTTTGATTTTCTACTTCAAATTTAAATTCTTTGAACTTTTCAAAGGATTCATGTTTGTATTTCATCAAATACAAATACCCAAACCTTGATTAATCATCAGTAAAGATAATAAAGTAATGAAAACTACTTCTAGCCATTTCTTTAAATGGACCACATACATCACTATGTATTAGCTCCAAAATATTTTTAGCTCTTAGTCTTTGTCCAATAAAGGGTGATCTAGTCATTTTGCCTTGAAGGCAGGATTCACATGTTGGAGTAGGTTCAGAACCCAATGAGGATAAAATCCCAATTTTCTCTAGTTTTGCAATCCTATCTTCTACAACATGACTTAACCTTAAGTGCCAAATATATTTTGAACTTGAGTTGATTTTCACCATGGCATTCCATTCATTTAGATTACTTGCATTCAATGGTGTATTTGAAAGGAGAAATCATATCCTATTAGATATGGTATGTAGTATGATGAGCTATACTGATATGCCAATCTCCTTTTATGGATTTGCATTAGAATCAGCTTTGCATATTCTGAATAGGATTCCATCAAAATCAGTATCTTCCACACATTATGAGATATGGCATGGAAGAAAACCAAGTCTGAAGCATGTTAAGATTTGGGATTGTCCAGCTTACATCAAAAAGCTGAACACTGATAAATTAGAAACGAGATCAGAAAAAGGTCAATTTGTTGGATATCCAAAAGATAGTTTTGGATATTATTTTTATTTGCCTACATTACAAAAGGTTGTGGTAAGTAGAGATACCATATTTCTTGAACAACAGTTTGTTCAAGAAGGAGGTAAAGGAAGGCAAATAGAGTTAGAATTGGAGAATTCTGACCAACCAACAGATCAGATGGATATAAATCCATCTAGTCAACATACACCAATTGATGAAACATCTACAGCCTTTCCTCGCAGACCAACCAGGATATCTCACCCTCTACTGAGATATGGTTTTCTTTATGAAGAAGTAGATCATGGAGATGATCCACTTACCTATGAAGAAGCTATATCAGATATAGACTCTTTAAAATGGATTGATGCTATGAAATCCAAAATTGATTCCATGTATAAGAATCAAGTTTGGGAACTTGTTGACCCACCTGAAGGTATTGTGCCTATAGGAAATAAATGGGTTTTCAAGAAGAAAATTGGTTCTGATGGAAAGGTAGAGACCTACAAAGCAAGGCTAGTAGCAAAAGGGTTTTGCCAAAGGCAAGGAATCGACTATGAGGAGACTTTCTCGCCTGTTGCCATGCTTAAATCAGTTAGGATTCTATTAGCAATAGTTGCATACTATGATTATGAGATTTAGCAGATGGATGTCAAAACAGCTTTTCTCAATGGATACATTGAAGAAAACATTTTCATGGAACAACTTAGGGGTTTTGAATCCCAAGATGGTTCCAAAGTGCGCAAGCTAAAGTGATCCATTTATGGGTTCAAATAAGTTTCGAGGAGTTGGAACATTATTTTTGATGAAGCCTTTAAGTCATTTAGTTTTATCAAAAATGAGGATGAGCCATGTGTATATAAGAAGTTTAGTGATAGTGCTGTCACTTTTCTTATCTTATATGTGGATGACATTTTGTTGATGGGTAATGACACAGGTATGTTGACAGCTGTAAAGGTATGGTTGTCAAATACATTCTCCATAAAAGACTTATAGGAGATAACCTATATTCTTAGGATTCACATCTATAGAGATAGAGCGAAAAGAATAATTGGTTTATCCCAAAGTTTACACTTGAAAAAGGTGTTAAAGAGGTTTAACATGCTTGATTCCATGAGAGGATTGTTACCAGTGAGATATGGTATCCTCCTTTCTAAAGAGATGTCTCCAAAGACACCTGAAGAAAGAAATAAAATGGCCAGGATTCCATATGCTTCGGCTATTGGAAGTTTGATGTATGCAATATTTTGTACTAGGCCGGATATAATATATGCTGTTAGTTTGACTAGCAGGTATTAATCCAATCCAGGTTTGGAACACTGGATATCTGTCAAGAATATCCTTAAGTACTTGAGAAGAACTGAGGATTTATTCTTAATATATGGAGGGGGTGACTTGCAATTGGATGGTTATACTGATTCTGATTTCTAATCAGATATCGATGATAGAAAGTCTACCTCTGGGTATGTGTTCCATTGTAATGAAGGTGCAGTCAATTGGAAGAGTTCCAAACAGAGTACAACTGCAGATTCCACTACAGAGGCTGAGTATATTGCTGCATCAGATATTGCAAAGAAAGCTGTTTGGATAAAGAAGTTCGTGACAGAACTTACAGTAGTTCCTTCTATTAAGTCAGCAGTTCCACTCTACTGTGATAACAATAGAGCAGTCATACAGGTTAAGGAACCTCGGTCTCACAAGAAATCCAAACACATAGAAAGGCGCTACCATATTATCAGAGAGATAGTTGGGTGAGGCGATGTAGCCATGCAGAAAATAGCATCAGCTGAAAATCCAGCTGATCCATTCACTAAGCCTATGTCACAAGCTCAGTTAGACCATCATCTTGAGAAGATAGGTCAAAGATATTGTAATGAATGGCTCTAGTGCTAGTGGGAGATTGTTAGTAGTATGCCCTAGAGCATATCATTTAGTATGTATCTTGTACATATTTTATTGATAAAAGGCATTTTTACTTTTCCATTTACATAATATATTTATGTGTAATAAAAAAGCTCCATTGATATTTTGTTAGAAATTATATTCTTAAGTTGTTAAGAATATGAGTGACAGTATTTCTAGCATAAAGTATTATAAATTGGTTCACAATCGAGGGTACTTCACAATAAGGACATGACTTATCCAGAAAGATTGTAATCATGTTTGTTCCTAAGTTATTTATTTATATGAGATGTAAATAAGATGGAATGGTGAGTCTCATGCCATATAACAAACATGATAGGCACTTATGCATGATAAGTAGGCCGAACCAGTGATATTTATGACAAGCACATGGAGTTTACTCTTGTCAATGCATTGTCATAAATCATATCAGTGCATATAATCTTTAGACCTGAGATAGCACAGTTATCTTGTATAAAGGAGTTTTGAGTTTGATACTGCTTTCATACTTATACTGTGTATGGGTATATGGGCATCTGTTGGCTCTTACCAGTTATATATGGGGATAGGTGTTGATCAAGATGGAATCTGTTACCCTAAGTAAATAGGGATAAAATCCTATATTCATTTAATTGTTCTTGATGTTTCAAGTTCCTGGCCAGGACAAATTGATTTAATCAGGAAAGAGTTTCTTATGAGAAAATATTTTTAATCAAGTATTGGAATTAAAAGAGAATATAATATTCATAGCAAATGGGGTTTGACATAAACCATGACTCCAACTTGAATTGGGATTTTATAACAGAGAGATTTTAGTGCATGGTAACATATGATTATAGGTTCATTTAAGGTAAACCTTATTACTAATTGGGTGGCCATGGCATGCTATGCTAGGTGTTAACCATAGTCTATGGGGTGCCTAAAATGATATAGAGAAATCATTTATGGTAAGAAAGAGTTCTGATGATATTAAGAGTTAACATCATATATCATTCCCAATTAGTGATGAGCCTAGTAAGTCACACACATACACAAGTAATCACCAAGTTAAATGTGATTTAATTAATTAGTTAAAGAGTTTAATTGATTAATTAAATAGGTTTGATTTGCAATTAGATTGCAAAGTCCCTAGCATATCTTGAAACTAAATCTAGGTTATTGGATGTATAGTATAAGTTAAATTTATATTTAAAGTGTTTAAATATGAATTTAATTATGAGAAATTAATTAATAGAGATTAATTAATTAATTTATATTCGATATAAATTGATTAGAAGAAGAGAAATAATTATTTTGGGTTGAGAACTCAAAATTAAGACATAAGGATAATTTGATCATTTCACAGGGTAACATGTGGCACCATGAGATGGTGACACATGGCACTACACATAAGCTTGCCATTTGTCTTCCAATCATGTAAGATGATCAAAGTCAAGATTAATTCTATTTTTGACACTTGGCATAATATGATTGGGTCAATTAAAATTCTGAACTAATCAGAAGATGACATGTGGCAAGGGTTTTAAGTGGTGACCTAGCTATATAAGGGAAAGGATGAAAGAACAAAATAAGCAATCTGATTTTCTCAAAGAGGTGCCGCCACCCTTGTTGTCTTCTTCCTCTCTTCTTCTTCATCTCTCATCAATTCAAAGAGAATTGCCAACATTCTCTTGAATTAAAATTGCTAGAAATCGTTTCTAGTGTCCAATATACATCTGCAACCTCTCTAAAAGGCAAAACCTCAATTTCTAATTGATTGGAAAGGCTTGAGAAGCTGTTCAAGGGGCTGTCATTAGTGATCTTGGTGTGGACAAGCTAGAGGGACAACATCTGGTGTCCTAGGTGCTTCCTAAAGGTACCAAACACATCAATAGTGCATCAAAAGGTTAGTGCACATATTCTTGTATTTATCTAGGATTCTAATGAATTAATATGTTAATTCTAAAATCT
This sequence comes from Hevea brasiliensis, assembly GCF_030052815.1. Taxonomy (NCBI): domain Eukaryota; kingdom Viridiplantae; phylum Streptophyta; class Magnoliopsida; order Malpighiales; family Euphorbiaceae; genus Hevea; species Hevea brasiliensis. Next base: position 41,784 of record NW_026614921.1, on the reverse strand, counting down.
TAAATAGTAAATGTAGATCCAAAAACATATTAAAAGTGTTTTAATATGCTATTGAATATTGAAATCAATTAGGTAAATAATGAATCTTGCATGATGCATGAGACCCTAGAAGAAAATTTTTGAATTCAATGTTCTAAACTAATAATTTTCATGCTTCCGCTCCTTCATCTTTTAGGCAATAACAAGCATGTTAAGTAAACCAGCCAAGGTGTATTCCTGCTTAGTCTTATGAAAATTTGTCACCAAATTCCTAAATGACTCAGGTAGGGACTGAATGATCAAATCCGTCTGCAGTTGGAAATCCATGTTAAAGTCAAGATGTTCCAGCTGCTCAATAAGCTGAATCATTTTGTGGACATGATCCTCAACATTCTATCCCTCAGACATCCTCATTTGAAATAGCTGCCTAGATATCTCATACCTGGCATTTCTGCTATGCTCACCATACAATTCTTGTAAGTGAAGGAGGATCTCACTTGCATATTGTATATTTTCATGTTGCTTCCGTAACTCATTACTTATAGAAGCATGCATGTAACACTTGGCTCTCATATCATGCTCTTTCCACTTGTCCAAAGTATCATGTTCCTCTTGAGTGGCCTTTGGAGGTAAGGAACCAGGAACATTTGAGTCTATAATATATCCTATATGTTCAAGGTTCAGGACAAGTTTTAAATTTCTAAGCCAATTAGAAAGATTAGGTCCCGTCAACCTATTATGATCAAGTATGCTCGCAAGGATATTGAATGATGGTGGTTGTTGTGTGCTCATTATTATCAGAAAAATAACTGCAGAAAATAACCAGATTAATTAGTAAATGTATCATATAATTAACTAAAATGATTATGGTCTTTTAATCAAATTGGTCCTCCCACTAACTTAGTCCAAAGTAGAAAATGGAAATCCTAATTGGATGGATTTCTAGTGGGTGATTGAATTCTTATAGTCTTATTAATCATCTTCAGGCACATCTATTATTGGAATTACAATAAACTGTAAATGAGCAACTCCTTGCCCATCACATCTCATGTGAGGTTCAATCATTTACCTAGCCCCTAATGCTTAAAATCTCAGGCACATCAATTATTGACTTATCTTGCATTAGTTAAGTTGATCCCATTGAGCTAGTAATCATGCAAATAATTTTAATGTCCTCAGGCATATCCATTATTGGCCACCAAACCATTTGCATATTTATAACATCTCATGCTTAACAATTACTCTTAAGAAAATTTCTTAAATTAATTGCATCATATACAAGTATTTAAATTTTCTTAAAATAATTGCCTCAATGGAGGGCCCATGATATAATTACTTTAATTATACCATTTCCAACTTAATCATTTGTTTGGAAGATTTAGTGTTCGGATTAATTACTATTATGGTCTCACTTTGCACATTATCCATTTGGCATGCATATATCATATACTTGCATACATTCCCATACATCTCATGCGTACTTGGATAAACAATAAATATGGTATGATCATGGACTTTCTAAGGAATTCAATTTTGAGCCACCAAGAATTGAATCAGGGCATTTCTAGGTGCATTTCATTCATTTATATTACAAGAGTTGCTAAAGGAGTACATAATCAACACTTGATATTGAATTCCTCCCACTGGTCCCACCAATGCTCTTGACCTCTTTGATCTTCTTGTAATCCAATTACATAATAATCATTGGCATACCAAGGTGAATTTACAAGAACGTGGACCTTAAAGTCCTTAAATAAGTGAAATTACAATCCAAAAATTATTACAACACTTATAATACATGCCATCAAAATAAATTAATTAATTTACAACCCAAAGAAAAATAAAAGAAATAAATCCAATCACATTGGTCTTTTATTGTCCATGATCATCCATCATGTATATTACCATTTAACAATAAAATAAAACATATATTCTAAAATTAAATTAAATATCTCATATTCAACTAAAAAATTCAGATTTGAATCTCATTCAAACAAATTTAAAAATTCAGATTTGAATCACATTCAAACAAATTTAAAAATTCATATTTGAATCACATTCAAACAAATTTAAAAATTCATATTTGAATCACATTCAAACAAATTTAATTGTGTGATTATAATTCCTAATTAAACAATTTAATTAGTCATGGGAATCAAAGCATATAACAATTGTATAATCATCCCCATACCATGCGCACCATCAAGGTGCCATCCAACAACCATGCGCACCATTGAGGTGCCATCCATGCCGCCACACTTTTGATGCAACCAGCAATGAATTAATCAAAAATTGATTAAATCACACAATTAAATCTTATATTAAACAATCTAAATGGCAAATATAGTGACTCTGATACCAATTGAAGGAGCATAAGCATGTAAATTGTTAGATTAGAACATTGAATTCAAAAATTTTCTTCTAGGGTTTCATTCATCATGCCATATCCATTATGTGCCTAATTGATTTCAATGTTCAATTACATATTAAAATCCTTTTAATATGTATTAGGATCTACATTTGCCATTTAAGCTTTTTTTGAATTTACAAATTAATTCATTAGAACCCTAGATTAAAAGAATAATATGTGCACTAACCTTTTGATGCACTGTAGATGTAATTGGTACCTTTGTGAAGCACCTAGGACCCCAAGAGTTGTCTCTCTAGCTTGTCCACACCAAGATCACCAATGGGCAGCCCCTAAACCAGCTTTTCAAGCCTTACCAACCAATTATGAATTAGGGATTTGCCTTTAGAGAGGTTGTAGATGTGTATAGGATACTAAAAATAATTTCTAGTAATTTTAATTCAAATGAATATGGGCAATTCTCTTTGAATTGATGAGAGAAGATGAAGAGAGGAGAGAGAGCTATAGGTGGCGGCACACTTGAGGGAATAAGAAGAGTTGGCTGATTTTTTTATTTTCTCATAACATCACTTTATATAATTAGGTCATTACTTAAAACCCTTGTCACATGTCATCATCTGATTGCATCTTAATTTTAATTGACCTAATCATATTAAGCCAAGTGTCAAAGCTAGACTTAATCTTGACTTTGATCATGTTGCATGATAGGAAGACAAATAACAAACTATGTTGCCATGTGTCACCATCTCATGGTGCCACATGTCACCCTGTGAAATGACCATATTACCCTTGCATTGTAATTTTGAGTTCTCAATCTAAAATAATTATTTCTCCTCTTCTAATCAATTTATATCAAATATAAATTAATTAATTAATCTCCATTAATTAATTTCTTATAATTAAATTCATATTTAAACACTTTAAATATAAATTTAACTTATATTATACATCCAATAACCTAGATTTGGTTTTAAGCTATGCTAAGGACTTTGCAATCTTATTACAAACTAAACATATTTAATTAATTAATTAAACTATTTAATTAATCAATTAAATCACATTTTACTTGGTGATTAACTTGTGTATGTGTGTGACTTACTAGGCTTATTACTAATTGGCAATGAGATATGATATTAACTCTTAATATCATCAGAACTCTTTCTTACCATAAATGATTTCTCTAAATCATTTTAGGCATCTCATAGACCATGGTTGACACCTAGCATAGCATGCCATGGCCTCCCAATCAGTAATAAGGAATACCTTTAAATGAACTTATAATCATATGTTATCATGTACTAGAATCTCACTGTTATAAAATTCCAATTCGAACTAGAGTCATGATTTATGTCAAACCTCATTTGCTATGAATATTATGTTCTCTTTTAATTCCAGTTCTTGATTAAAAAGATTTTATCATCAGAAATTCTTTTCTGATTAAATCTGTCTGTCCTAACCAGGAACTTAAAACATCAAAAACAATTAAATGAATATAGGATTTTATCCCTATTTACTTAGGATAATATATTCCATCTTGATCAACACCTATCTCCATATATAACTCTTAAGAGCCAACACATGCCTATATACCCATACACAGTAAAAGTATGAAAGCAGTATCAAACTCAAACCACCTATATACAAGATAACTGTGTTATCTCAGGTCTAAAGATTATATGCACTGATATGATATATGACAATGCATTGACAAAAGTAAACTCAATGTGTTAGTCATATGCGTCACTGGTTCGGCCTACTTATCATGTATAAGTGCCTATCATTTTTGTTATATGGCATGAGACTCACCATTCTATCTTATTTATATCTCATATAAATACCTTGGGAACAAATATGATTACAATCTTTCTGGATAAGTCATGTCCTTATTGTGAAGTATCCTCGCTTGTGAATCAATTTATGATACTTTGTATTAGAAATACTATCACTTATATTCTTAACAACTTAAGAATAGAATTTCTAACAAAATATCAATGGATTTTTTCTATTACACATAAATACATTATGTAAACAGAAAAGTGAAATTGACTTTTATTAATAAAATATGTACAAAATACATACTAAATGATATGCTCTAGGTCATACTACTAACAAATGGTAGGGTTACTAGAGTGGTGTCTTAGTAGTATTTTGGTTAATTTCGGTATTAATGGTTGGTGAGGTGTTATTTCCCTCCTTTTCCATGTGATTCTTAATAGGTATGTGGTAAATTCAATAGGTAATCTTTTAAAGACTCTCACAAAAGAAATTTTACCTTCTTTCTTATAGTCGACGCCGAATGTTAGTCCTGAGATGCAAAGGTGTTCTAATGGATGCCACATGCAAGGAACTATTACGAATTAACTGCATAGGTATCTAGTGACCATATATGACTCAAGCATCCACTCTACGAGCTCTGCCTTTATAGTCACAACCTCTACTTTGGCTCGAGTTGGGGTATCTAGAATATAGATAAGGGTTAGAGTGCCAAGTAAGGGCACCCCTACTTGGAACTAATGTTTAAGTTAGTGAGGTTAGAAAGGTTTGGGAACAGAGTAAATGTGAAGAGCAAATGATTTGAAGAGTTTGGGAGTTAAGGAATGAAAACATACCTAGGACTTTTAAGGAATATACATGTCACTCTAACCAATATCGAAGTGCCATGTGTTATTATCAGCATAAGTAGGAGCCTAGCAATGAATGTAGGCTTTGCAACCCATCTTGTTCTTATTTGCGCAGGCCTTGTTGGGTAGAGGGATATTGCTTCTCTAACGGCTATTATGGGAAATCCCACTCTAGAAAGATAAGTGGCATATAGGATGTCCAAGACTTCAGTGTATTTAATGCAGGTAGGTAGTTGTACAATTTTAGCCAAGACAAGGCACCTCCAATTTAGGCACTAGGGTACTCATTAGTTGAGTGTAAGCTTTTTAAGCACATTAATGAGGCCAGGTCCCTAATGTATTAGGTGCAGGATGATAGCATGGAGGTCGATGGTCTACCTATGACCTTCTAGATGAACTCAATGACTATGAGGCAACAAAATAACTTGAGCAATGTCGTATATGTCTTAAGGTGCTTAGGGCGGTTGTATGTGTCTCAGTGTGGTCATATATGTCTCGGGGCGATCATGTATGCCCAAAAGGGTTGTATTATATGATCCAAAGATAATTGTGTACTTGCTTGGACGTGTGTCATCATTCAAAGGGCTTATTGGTTTTATATTGTATCATAAACAAAGCTATAACTTCTCATCCATATTTCACACATCCAACTAGCATTAATTATACCCATTTCCAGTTAGATTAATTACATCAAATGTATGGTCATTTAATAGAACTCAACTGTCTTAATAACAAATTAACAAAGATTATATATAATATCTAACTAATAATTATCCTCAACAGTACATCTTGACCATGTACTATTTACAACTAAAATTAATGCATCCAAATAATGCAATACAACATATAATAGATAACCACATATTTTCATAGACAGTTTCCTTACCATAACGAATCACGATATAACTAACTTGATATTAAAGTAATTTAATACATCTTAGTCGACATCATAGTTTAAAATCAATTGAAGTCATGCATCATGCCTATGCACACAATTAAACCTCAACTCTCATCATTAGCGCAAAAGTACCACAGGACTTATCGCTTGAAATTGAAGTTGAAATTTGTCTCAAGAGATTCTAGATCGCACTTTGAAGTAGCCGGAGCCTCATCAAGCATCGATTATGGCAATGGCTAGATGTCACCAGAGTGCTTAGAATTGCCACCCCTGAAGCACATTGCCGAGTTGGTTCCAAAGGTGTTGGTCCCATGTTGTAGTCCATCTCTGCTTAGCAAAATTGAGCTCCTAAAGTCTAGTGCCCGTTATTAGATCAATTGATTTCAATGGCTATAAGTGGCATTGCTAATTGCAAAAGGTTAATGGGAGGGCTCTAGGGCTAATGTAAATGATGGTGGTCGGAATAAAGATTGGGAATGAGAAAATTCGTGAAAGCTAGTGGCTTTGCTTCATCTATTCCATGAGGTCCTGGACTTCCTTCCCTATACTCATTACATATTGTTTTGTGGCATTGCTCGACTTGGTGAGGATGAACAACAAGCAGGTTGGTTGACATTTTTATTGAAAAGTTATATTTTCAATATGACAAAGTTAATTTGTATAGAAAAAATTGTGATGAAACATGTATTGATAGGGATTTATATTCATAGGAAACATGGGACTTTTTTTGTCACGACCCAACCTATGGCGGACCCAAGACTAGACTCGGCCACCCTAAAGCCCCGAGGCCCGTAGTAAGCCTAACTGCTCATTAACCCAACTCTAAGGCCCATTTGGGCCAAAGATCAAGAAAACAAACGGACAGTCCGCCATAAAATGGACTTTCCAACGGGAGTTTTCGACTCACCCGACTGTAAACACAATAAATACTCAATTGGGGAGCTCAGCTCACCCTCCATATACTCATATCCTCATAATAATAAATGGGAGCTCAGCTCCCTCATCAATCCATCAAACATGCATATCATTATACGTTTACAGGTCCAAACATGATAATAATATTACAGACCATAATCAATAAATACTTCTAACACATGCGGAAATTAAAGGAGTAAATAAAATTACACAAATATTGATAAACAACATGCGAAGTAGAAAAGCAGGTTAACACAGAATCAAATGTCCTCCTGAGGCCTGTAAAAATTTATGAACAGTAGTGAGCGTTCGACTCAGAGAGTAAAATATCAATTTTAACCATAATCTCTATAACTATCTAAAACTAATGTAACCTGTGGAATGAAATGCAACATCAACAATATTTTCACATCATAACAGCAAAAAGGTAAATTTGGAGCACTCACGCACCCTGTAACATCAATCATAATATATGGGAGCCGATCCTATACACTCTCTTAAATCCAACTCGTGCCGTGAAGAACTCAAATTTCGGACTTCCACTTAATAACCAAATCGAGGGTCCCAGTGAAGAACTCAAGCCGTGACTACCCCTCGAAGGATCGGGTCCCTGAAGAACTCAAGCCGTGACTACCCGCCCTATCCATAGTCCACACCACATCACAGCACGCCAACGCACGCACACTGCTCCAAATTACCGCAACAACATTCATGGCACTTTAACAGTTATCAATGCAACATAAATCGTGCCTAGAGTTTAACTACATAATTATATGCATATAAGTGATGCATGGGCATGACATATAATAATATCGAAATTACAATTAAAATTAATATTTTACTCACGGACTTGACGACAATCACCGTGGGCGGGCGGAGGAAGAAGGTCGTCCTCACTTCGACAATTTTATTACAATCATTTAATAAATTTGACTCAATACAATCAAAGAAAAGACCAATACGCTAAGTCGTGCGAAAATCCCAGAGTCTCCCTATACCTAGGACCTACCCAACCCGCAAAAGGGCTCAAAACACACTTCTATATTCACAATCCATATGTCCACAACTCAATCACATCACACAGCCTCCCCGGGCCCATCAAATCAATCATCTATCACAATATGTAAAATTTCAATTTAGTCCTTATAATTGACCATTTTTGCAAAAACTGCCCAAATAACCTCTAAAAATTCTAAAACTTTGCCCTGCGGTCCTTAGCAATATTATTAAGCTATTTCAAAAAGAATCATAATTTTCTAAGCTACTACGAAGATTGTATGGATTTTTAATCCTATGTAAGCACTAGACAATTAAGAAAAGCAAGGTTGGGTTTACCTTTGCCGATTCTCGACTTGAACGCGCGGGATGCACGACAATGGTGGGGTAGCCAAAACCTCGATCCAATTCGAGACTTTTCCAAGAGTCGTCCGTTCGGCCGGAAATTCAGATCCGAACAACTGTCGAATTTCCGCGAATTGAGGATACCTACACGAAGCCCAATAATAATATATAAAAATCAGGGGTGTTACATTCTTCCCCCCTTACAGAAAATTCGTCCTCGAATTTTACACAAGGCAGAATAAAGCACATGATTATACATTGAGCAGATAAGGTACTGCTACGCATGTCCCGTTCTAACTCCAGTGCACTCTTCCACCGACCGACTCTCCACAAAACCTTAACCATAGGGATCTGCTTTTGATCTCACTGCCTCACTTGGTAGTCCACTATGGCTACAGTCGCTCCTCAAATGTCAAGTTCTCTTTAGCTCTATCACATCCATTGCGATACATGAGAAGGATCGGGAATGTATTTCCTGAGCATGGAGATGGGAAATACGGGATGAACGTGAGAGAGGTTGGGGCGTAGCTCCAACCAGTAGGCAACTACTCCAACTCAATCAGTAACCTCAAAAAGTCAAATATACGAAGGTGCCAACTAGCCAATCTTTCCAAATCTCATGACTCCTTCATTGGAGAAACCTTTAGGAATACATACGCCATCGCAAACTCCACATCCCTCCGTCTGGGTCTGCATAACTCTTCCGCCATCGAAAGCTGTTACTGCTCGATTAAAGGAACTATCTCTGAAGTGTACTGCACTAGGGTTACATCATGCACCTTCGCTTCCCCCATTTCTGTCCAACACAGAGGAGACCTACACTTTCTTACATATAGTGCCTAATAGGGTGCCATTCCTATGCTGGAGTGATAACTGTTGTTGTAGGCAAACTCAACAAAAGCTAGCTGATGATCCAATTGACCTCCAAAATCCAAAACACTCATGCGAAGCATGTCTTCGAGTGTTTGGATTGTCTTTTCTGATCCGTCTGTGCGAGGGTGGAAAGCCATACTAAAGTTCAGCTGTGTGCCAAGTGCCTCCTGCAACTTTCTCCAAAGCGAGAAGTGAATCAGGGCCCTCTGTCAGATATTATGGGCGGAACTCCATGCAATCGACTATTTCTCGAATGTAGAGCCGGCATACTGCGTGCACAGTATGTAGTCTTTACTGTAAGAAGTGAGTGATTTGGTCAAGTTGTCTACAATTACAGATATCGAATCATATCCTCACATGGTACGAGGCAACCTACCACAAAATCCATAGTGATCATTTCCCACTTCCATTCTCGGGATAGGAGCTCTTGCAGCCTTCCCGACGGTCTCTAGTGTTCAAACTTCACCTTCGACAAGTCAAGCACTTGGACACAAAGTCTGCTATGTCTCTCTTCATGCCATTCCACCAATAGCTATCTTTCACATCATGGTACATCTTGGTGGAACTCAGGTGGACACCGCCCAAAGGTGTGTAGTGTGCCTCTCGCATGATTTCATTCCCGAGGTTGTCCACATCGGACACACATATCCTAGAACCTTGCACTAGGGCGCCATCATTGGCAAATCCGAACTCACCACCTTCACCTTCGTACTCTTTCTATAATCTTCATCAATTGTTGGTCTCTGTCTGGAAAACTCTAACTCTGTCCCTCAAGTCCGGCCTCACCGAAAAGTGAGCCAACAATACCCCTCATCCGAAAGATCTAGGATTAAACCTTGATCCATCAACTCATGTACTTCAATCAACTCTCTTCTCTCACTGAAATGTGCGCCAAACCGCTAAGATTTTCTCGCTAAAGCATCTGCTACTACATTGGCCTTCCTGTGGTGGTACCGGATGGTGCAATCATAGTCTTCGTAAGCTCCATCCATCTCCTCTGTCTCAAGTTTAAATCCTCTGTTGGAAGATGTACTTCAAACTCTTATGGTCGGTGTATATCTCGCACACTTCACCATACAGTAGTGTCTCCATTTTTAGTGCAAAGACTACACGCCATTTCCAAATCATGGGTGGGATAGTTACGCTCATGCCTCTTCAAATGCCTTGAAGCATAAGCCACTACTTTTCCATTCCGCATCAAAACACACCCTAGGCCAACTCGAGGCGTCACATTACACGGTGTATCCTTCACCGCTCATAGGTAGTGTTAACACAGGCGGTGGTTAGACACTCCTTATCCTCATCATTATAACCGACTCTATCGAGCTCTCTTCACATCCTTTGCATCTTATCCACTTCCCTTTTCCTATTTTTGGTATTGTTGGTATCTTTTCAACTCTTTGTACTTATTCCTTAATTTTAGTCCTATCTCATCCTTATACCTTTTCCTACAAAGAAGACTATCCAATCATCAACATTAACTATCTTTTTATTTCTTAGTCTTATCTTGAATACTAGTTTCATTACTTCAAGAATTCTAACCCTATGATTTACTCCTACCAAAGACATTCTTCACCTTATGTAACACTTATAATTACCCATAGAAAAAAAAAATTATTTTTTTATAGTATCCCCTATTTTCAAACATAACTATAAGAACATTATAAATCCAAATCAGCCTTAGTAGGAAATTGCTAATACTGGATGAATAATAGTCCCATAAACTATAAGTTCCATCTAAACTAACACGATTTGTAGGAAATATGTGTCATGCCTTAATTCCAAACAAGATACTTCACGTGTTCATTCTCCTTAATATAATCATATATCGCCCATAGCTTTCTAAACTTCAACCTCAAATTACCCATCAGCAACAATTTCATCTATTGAATCTCATCCATAAATAGTACTTCCTCCAGCTCATAGTTTAAAACAGTTGCAAGCCTTAGTAGCTAACTCAATTTAACTCCTATCATTACTCTGTTCGTCCTTTCATACTTAATACTAGGTATGCACTTACTGTCATTCTCATATCAGGAAATTATGTATGAATTTGTGCCTACTAAACTCTCAATAACTAGGTCTCCTTGACTCAGTTTCTGTTCCTTATATAACCTTCTAGAACCAAAAGCACAAGCTAAACTTGAAAAGAAAGAAAATATCCTCTTATATTCAACTACACCCGATTGTCATATTATAACGTTTCACCTAAGTTTCTTAGTCTTTCTCTCCAAATTTCATCATCTCCTAGCACAATTATGCTCTACCTATAAGGTATCATCTGCATGAACCCTTTACCGTACCATTTTCCTTCTTGACATAATATTTTATAATTTATTAACTTTACTTATACTCGACCTATGATTCATATCTATCATCGTTTTTATTGTGCCCTTAACTTTTGTTGATTCCTGAAAGATTTCTCTCACTAATAAATTCTTCCAACACTAACTCCACCCTTATCTAGGGTTATTAATTTGATCCTTGAACTTTCTAGTGATTTATAACCATCCAGACTTGTCACTTTTCGCTCTACCCTACTATTGTCCCGTCGTTATTGCTTCACTACAAAGTGATTCTTTGATCATACTAAAAATGTTTGCCCGATATTCATAACTAACCTCTAACTACCTTCTCACTATCTCAAAAGTCTAACTTAAAACCTATGTGTCATTATCTATCATTCTTTTCCTCTCATCATACCTATTTGATCCCTTAGTGACTTTTATTCAACTTATCGCTACTAACTTCTCTTTCTCTACCTATTTAGGTAGTCCGCAATACCATCGCATGACTTCTAACATTTACTCATTATTATTGTATTCCATACCTCCATCACTTTTCTCACTAATGTGGTCCCATTTTGGGTTTTCCATCCTTGTCATTCTCCTTGCCAAGAATAACACTTAGCCTATCCTATATCTTAACTTTGTTCCTTTTATTATGCGCGCTTTAGGTTGTCCTTTCATTTATTTCCATTGTCTTACCCAAAATAGAACTTGACTATTCTATCCTCGGTTCCATTCTTCTTCCTAACATAATAGATGTACTTGCTAACTATATCTTTGAGTCTCTATCGCATTATCATATGTCCGTGCTACTCAGATTTGGTCCTTTGACCACTCTAGCTAGTACTTCCACTAGCATTTAGATTATATTGCATCCGCAATCAATTGCCCAAACTTTCATTCTGCACTTTCTTTATCCATTGGCCTTCGTGATTTATCTTCGCTAATTTATTACTCTTAACACTATTATAATTAGATTATACTATTGTTTTGAATAATTTGAAATTAGAAAGGAACTCAAAGAAATTACTGATCATACTTTTATTGTATGATCTCTATTCTTATCCTTTAGCTTACATAATACCCTTACTACCTAGGAACCGATTCTGCGGTAATTTTATTTATTTTTATTATTATTATTATTATTATTATTATTATTATTATTATTTTTATTATTATTATTATTTTCCATGTTTACTCAATTCCAAAACTTAAGATTTCGCACCCAAACCGTCATCCAATTCAAAGGATTTACATCCATCGTGATCGATTATATATGATTCCTATAATGGAACTTGTATCCTCTCCGTGATACCCGAGCCAACTACTCTCTACCACACTCTACATCCCATCTGGGACACTATTCCATAAGTCATCATTATCGCAATAACCTTGATCCATTCTCAAAAGATAGGACTATATCCTAACTTGTCGCAACAAAGGTACTACATCTACCACCTTGCCGTAACCATGTCAAGTTAATGACTCTTTTATCATATCATAGCTCTATAAATCATCAATTCATAGTTTCGACCTTCTAGGTAGTAGAGTTGTACTTTATTCCATCTTGATACACACAAGGTATACTATTCTCACTCTATAAGTGTCACCTTTACTTTGCAACTAGTCCAAACCTGCAGTCCGATGGCAACTCTTGATGTAACTCTAGCTCATGCTGGGGTAACTGAGTCACTGACTCTAGTTATCACCCAACTGTGACCTTTCAATATTCTAACTCTAGACTCTTAGCCAGGAGTTCCCAACTCCTCTGCAAATATAGAACTATGTTCTGGCATAACTGTACCAAAACAGAAGCCATCTCAAACACCCTCATTATGGAGCACCACGGGGATGCACGCAGCTCTACACAATAATCTCATGTCGGTACTGTAATCTGCAGCTTACAGAGCAGACATCGAGAACATTGTATAGTTACTACGATACGTCCTGACAGACTAGGTCTCCTAATTTCTTATCTCTCCTGAATCTTCTATTATCACAAACTTATTCTGATTGGGTCATCTATCGATGATCGCCGAGTGGTATCCTCATCCTTATCTAGGGCAACTGTACTTTTAAGACTCACTTTTATGTACTCGTGCCTTACACGAAATGGGGACACCATTTAAACCCATACTGACAAAAATATAACATTTCTTGGAGTACGTATCCTCATGATAGACCTCACATGTCTACTAACTCTATTTCACATTTCTGTGTACTCCACGAAAATTAAGACACTAACTGAGGTAATCTTATATTTCCCGAGGTATAACGTAGAATCTAGAAACAAAGAATTACAGGAAAAGACGAAACGAATCCTATACTCCGCATGTGACTCCTAGTAGACTCTTCCCAACACTTAGATAATTTTTCCTATGAACTGAGCCTAAGCTCGATACCACATTTGTCACGACCCAACCTATGGGCCGGACCAGACTAGGACACAGGCCACCTAAAGCCCCGAGGCCCGTAGTAAGCCTAACTGCTCATTAACCCAACTCTAAGGCCCATTTGGGCCCAGTATCAAGAAAACAAACGGACAGAGTCCGGCCATAAAATGGACTTTCCAACGGGGAGTTTTCGACTCACCCGACCTGTAAACACAATAAATACTCAATTGGGGAGCTCAGCTCACCCTCCACATACTCATATCCTCATAATAATAAATGGGAGCTCAGCTCCCTCATCCAATCCATCAAACATGCATATCATTATACGTTTACAGGTCCAACATGATAATAATATTACAGACCATAATCAATAAATACTTCTAACACATGCGGAAATTCTAGGAGTAAATAAAATTACACAAATATTGATAAACAACCTGCGAAGTAGAAAAGCAGGTTAACCCAGAATAAAATATCCTCCTGTGGCCTGTAAAAATTTTTGAACAGGAGTGAGAGTACGACTCAGAGTAAAATATCAATTTTAACCATAATCTCTATAACTATCTAAAACTAATGCACCCTGTAGAGTGAAATGCAACATCAACAACATTTTCACATCATAACATCAAAAAGGTAAATTTGGAGCACTCACGCACCCTGTAACATCAATCATAATATATGGGAGCTGATCCCCTATACAGCTCTCTTAAATCCAACCTGGTGCCAGCGAAGAACTCATCTCGGAATTCCACTTAATAACCAAATCTAGGGTCCCAGCGAAGAACTCAATCCGTGAATACCCCTCGAAGGATCGGGTCCCAGCGAAGAACTCAAGCCGTGACTACCCGTCCTATCCATAGTCCACACCACATCACACGCACGCCAACGCACGCACACTGCTCCAAATTACCGCAACAACATTCATGGCACTTTAACAGTTATCAATGCAACATAAATCGTGCCTAGAGTTTAACTACATAATTATATGCATATAAGTGATGCATGGGCATGCTGACATATAATAATATCGAAATTACAATTAAAATTAATATTTTACTCACAGACTTGACGGCAATCACTGTGGCGGCTGGGCGGAGGAAGAAGGCTGTCCCGGCTCACCTGACAATTTTATTACAATCATTTAATAAATTTGACTCCATACAAACAAGGAAAAAGACCAAATACGTCCTAAGTCGTAGAAAATTCGGCTGCAGTCTCCCTATATCTAGGACCTACCCAACTCGCAAAAGGGCTCAAAACACACTTCTATATTCACAATCCATATGTCCACAACTCAATCACATCACACCCTCCTGGGCCCACCAATTCAATCATCCATCACAACATGTAAAATTTCAATTTAGTCCCTATAATTGACCATTTTTGCAAAAATTGCCCAAATAAGCTCTAAAAATTCTAAAACTTTGCCCCGCGGTCCTTAACAATATTATTAAGCTATTGCAAAAAGAATCATAATTTTCTAAGCTACCACGAATATTTTATGGATTTTTAATCCTATTTAAGCACTAGAAAATTACGAAAAAGCAAGGTTCGGGTTTACCTTTGCCGATTCCGACTTCGGGAACGCGCTCGATGCCCGACAATGGTGGGGTAGCCAAAACCTTGATCCAATTCGAGACTTTTCCAGTGGTCTGTTCGCCGAAAATTCACAGATCCGGACAACTGTCGAATTTCCGCGAATTGAGGATACCTACACGAAGCCCAATAATAATATATAAAAAATCAGGGGTGTTACATTTTTCTTCTCTATAATGAGGAAAATGAATGGTAAAAAAGAAACAGAAATTTCCTTTAATTTTACACTTTCTTAAAATCAATCAAATGTAAGTCCTTTGAAATATATATTTAGAAAGTCATTCTTACTCAATTAACACTTTGTGAAATAATAAATGAGGTTTAACTTATTCATAAACTATCCATTTTATATATATATATATAACATAAATTAACTTATTTCTTATGGTTTAAAGGACGAAAAACTATTTGTTATTTAGTTTCTTTTTTTTTTTTTTAGTAAGGATATAGTTCTCAATTTGAAAAAATTATAGATTGAATTTAAAAAAAAAAAAAACAAATATACAGGATTAAGGGTTTAATAGAATGAAAGCAAAGAAAAATGAAGGAGAAACTCCAATACTATCTTGATTTGCATTTTCATTTTTTAAAAATCAAAAGAAAAATGAAGGTAATTTTTCTCTTGGTACAACTTATGAGATTAACAAGAGATAGTTGTTACACATTAACTTTAATCCCTCATTAAGGTTATTTAGATACTTAAAGAAATTAAATTAACTTTTTACCTTATTAATATTTATGCCTTCTTAAGAGATTAAATATTAATCTTGGGGTTTAGGTTAATAATTATTTTATAAGGGTAACATTTAACGGTTGACTTTTTAACCTTTACTAAATATATCCTAGAGTTAAAATTTATTATACTTTTATTTATAATATAAAATGTTTCACCTTATGAAGGAGAAAATATTTTTTAGTTCTTATTATCCACAATCATTATTTAATTATAAAAAATTTATAAACAATTTATTTTTTCATAGTTATTATTTCCTTCTCTTTAATGCATTCAAATAAAACAAAATATTTATTCTCCCTTCTGTTTTCTATTTAACTTTTAGCTTTTCAAATATAATGGGTAAACATTTTCTCTTTCCATCGTAATTAATAATTAAAGTGTATTCGTTATACATATTATTGTTACATATATAGCCATATATTGTATTAAATTGAAAAAAATATTTCAAATTTATAAAATACCAGAATTTGAATCAAACCTGAATCCTTTGACTTAATTGCAACATGTAATAGCTTATTTAAGATTTTTATTTTAACCTGTTTTTGGAACAACGTAATCATAATTTTAGATATTAGTGAAAAAATATTTAGATGGTTTAGAATTTTTATAACTAAAATTTATTAAATTTAATTTAAAATTAATTTTAATTGCTATTAAATAATATATTTAAAATAATATTTTTTTCAACAACAGATCATATAAGAATGTCAAACAGACCATAACGCTTTGTTTGGGAAGAAGTTTTATAAGGTAATGGATTTTTTTTTTAATTTAAAAACCATGATTTGTGTCAGGGAAAATTCATGGTTTTTAAAGGTTAAAACCTTTCATTTTTCAACCTATCAAATCAATAGATTAATAAGATTTTCTCTTCTAAATCTTTAAATACTTTTAAATATTTTATTTTCTCTAGTAAAAAATTATAAAAATTCAAAAATAAAAAAAATTACTTTAATTAATTTTAATTCACTTTAGTTCCTCCTAAATAGAGTATAAGTAGCACGCAGTTTGTTAGTAACCTCCTTAATTTATTGCTCCCCTTTTTCCTGGCTCGGCCTCGTGACTGTGAAACCACTATTTTTCGCTTAGTGTATAGCTTTTTATGGCCTATTTAGTATTACTGTTATAATTATTATTAAAAAAAATTATCTTTTAGATATATTAATTGGAGAGTATTAAAAAATAATTTAAAATTAAATTTAATAAATTTTAGTAAGAAAAATATTAAAATAATAAAATAATTTTTTTCAATAATATTTAGTGTCTGTTTGGCATTAAGTTTAGGAGATCAAAACTATTTTTCTGAATAAAAATACTATTTTAGATATTATTGAAAAAATAATATAAAAAAATTATTTTATTATTTTAGTATTCTTATTACTAAAATTTATCAAATTTAATTTTAATTTATTTTTTAATACTCTCTTACTAATATATTTAAAAAAATAATTTTCTCTATAACAGTTTTAATAACAATATTAAATAAATTTTTAAATTGATATTTTTATTCAAAAAAATAATTTTGTACCTCCAAACGTAATGACATATAGGGCATTAATGGAAGATAAAAATAGAGTGAAAGTTTGGTTGTGGCTGTATCAAGAGGCTTGAAGCCCAACCGTTTTTTTTTTGAGAAGAAGCCCAACCATATCTTACTCAAAGGCCGGTGTGGCCAAGCCCAATGGCTTATCTTTCCCAAACGTCAAAGCTAAAAAGATAATGGGTCAGTTCAAAACCGGTTCACCGCTTTATGATTCAGACTCTGGCGTAATAACAACAGATCCATGGGGGCAGAAAGGGCAACAACGGACTTTAAAATTTCTAGGGCTTAGAGGTTGCTGGCATTAGCCTCCCTCTTCTATATATCCTTAGATCTGCATTCTAAGGGTTAGGGGCGTGCTCGTTTCACTGGAACACACAAGTTCTCAAAACCCTCATTCAAAATGGTATTCTTTTTTCTCTCCTTCGTTATTTTATCTTTTTTTTTTTTTTGAACTTATGGTTCATTTATTCGTTTTGCTCTGATTTGGGCTGTTTTATGCTTGCAAGCATATGTGTGACTATGATTTTGTCTAAAGGATGATGCGTGTTCTTGAGTGTTATGCTTATTTTGTAATCTGGGGTGTTTTGTTTTGAGTGTTTTATATGTGGAATATACCTTTTTTTCTTCCTTTTTAATTGTTAGAAGTGGAATTTTTGTCCGCTTGAATGTGATACAGTTGTGGGTTTTCATAGTAGATCTCATTTCCTAGACTTATTTTGTGTATTATTAATTTTTTGAAAGAAAAGGTAAATCTGAACGGAAGGTGGAGATTGATTATGTATTTAGGTAGTCCATTTGATGGTATTTTCTAACAGAAATAGAAGAGCCGAAATTCTTAGACAACCGTTACTTTTTGTGAATCATTTGTGCACAGAAATCTCATAGTTTGAGAACATAAATAGAACAATGGACTACTGAAGCTTTAACTTGAGGGTATTGTAGTAGTCAATGAGGAGGATAGGGTTTGAAGTTTTGTAGATATAGAATCTCCAAATGAACATTTTGGTCTCTCCATTTGTCTTTCTCTGTAAAAAGTAAGAGAGCATCTTTCACAGTATAATGGAGCTGAATTTTTTTTTTTTTTATCTAGCCTTTTAATTTTACAGAATTTAGGCTATGAATGCTTCACTATCTGGTCAGTGTGGATTTTGATGGACTCCCTTTTGACAATTTCCCTTAAAGCAATAGTCTTTGCGTTGCTTTTACAAAATCTTCTCCTCAGCTCTTTCTCTATGTTGAATTGAGAGTACACAATTCTGGAGAAAACTAGATTTCAGTTTCTGTCTTATTTATTGGAATATCAAATGGAGCAGTGATGAGTCCTACAGACCTGTAATGATTTGTGGTAATGATCACAACTCTTTTATGAACATCTAAGGGACTGAGTTCCAAAAATGTATATTTCTTTATGCATCGAGACTTTTGGGTAAACTGTTAAGGCTTCATCTTTTATTTATTTCAAGCTTGCAGCCTTATACCAAGTTTAATTAATTAATGCTTTTATCTTTGAAGCCGAAAAAGTTGTTTCCCTTGCTATCCAAGGCTGTGTTTGTGTTAAATTTGGACATCATGAAAATGCTTTTTAATTAGTACTTATAAATATATTTTTATTTAAATGCGTATGTCTATATTGTATAGGTTCATAAGTGGGTAACTGGAGGAATTATTTTTGGATGATGTTTGATGAACTTTTACTGGTAGAGGTTCAGTACTTTATTTTTTTTTATTTTTTAAATCTGTCCCTCTACTTTTTATTTTTTATTTTTTTTTGATATGGGAATGTCAACTCCAGTGCATCTATTTTTGATATTTACATTTCAATTTTATCTTATTTTATGGGACATTAGACAGAGCAGTGATGAGTTGCACAGATCTGTAATGATTTGTGGTTATGGTTGCAATTTTTAAGAGCATCTTAGGGACTGAGTTTTCTAATACATTTTTCTCAAAATTTTGTTTTCTTTGCTTTTGCTTTTTTTAAATTTCTGGAAAAACTGTTTGGGCTTTATTTATTGTTAGTGTACAGCTTTACACTAAGTTTAATAGTTAATGCTGCTATAAATGAAGCCTAAAAAGTTGTTTCCCTCGCTATCCAAGTCTGCAATACATGTTGCATTTGGACGTCGGGAAACTACATTTCTTCTTATGTATTTCTACATTGCACACGTTCATGATAAACCCTTTACTTGTAGAGGTAAGAAATGTGCTGCTTTTGTCATCTCTTCCCTTCAGCTCTTTCTCTTTGCTGAAGAGTAGGAGCAAAACTATATTTTAATTTCATTTTCTATCTTAATTTACTTAACATTAAAGCAGTGATGAGTCCTACTACAGACCGGTGATGATCGCAACTCTTTTAAGAACGTCTAAGGGACTGAGTTCCATGATAAAGCGATCTCAAATTTTTTTTTTTTAATTTTTGCCTTTTAATTTTTGGGTAAACTTTAAAGGCTTAACATGAATGTTGATTGTAATCTGACAGCTTTAAGCTAAGTTTAATTAGTTAATGCTGCTATTTGTGAAGCCTAGAATGTTGTTTCCCTTGCTATCCAAGGCTGCATTACATGTTGCATCGGACGTTGGGAAACTACTTTTTTTTTTTTTACTGTTTTCACTTTTTTTTATAATTAAATTTAATTAGAAAAATTATCTTATACCTGTTGCTAGTAGAGGTTCAGAATATGTAGTTTTCAGTCCATTTTAAAGTACATTCAATTCAAAATAAGAGTGAGGAGAGGTTTGATTTCAATTACATAGCTTCAGATGCTTGTCCTTTGAAATATCCTTTAAATAAGGAAGAAGTAATCTAAGTTACTTGCATTATCTTTCTTCCATGGATTAACGGGGGAAGAACTGGTGTCTTGTTTCCATCTTTGCATGCCCTTAATTGTGTTAAATCTTTCACTTCATTTGCTAGGTCTGCCATTTTAAAGTGATCATTTTATGTGAGGGTGTTGTGGCTTTCATATTATTGCAGTATTCTTAAGGAACTAGGAATAGGCCTTTTCCTCTCCTTGGCACCTACTCTGTGCACCATGTACAATGCTTCCTTAAGCTCCCTTAATTGAGGTTTTGTTAATGGTTAGAGATAGAGATAGTTTCTAAGTACGCTAACTAGTGTCCTTAGTGTCAAATTCTCGTCATCTGTGTTTACTATTTGAGCAAAATCTTCTGGCTCTGGTGACAGCATGTGAGCATGTGAAGCTGTATATTTAATTTTGGTGATATCCTTAGCTGTTCCTTGCAATATCTGGTTTATGTGGTATGACTGGCTGCTTCTTAAAAATTGAAATGTTTGTTATTTTGATAGTATTGGCTTAACAATGATTCTCTATTTATTGATATATTTTATACTTTGAATTTCCTTTGCTTTCTAACACTGCTTGGTGTACCTGTTCTTTGAATTGTTACACAGCCCAAGCAAATTCATGAGATTAAGGATTTCCTTCTCACTGCAAGAAGGAAAGATGCACGCTCTGTGAAGATCAAGAGGAGCAGGGATGTGGTCAAGTTCAAGGTCCGCTGCTCCAAGTACCTCTACACCCTTTGTGTATTTGACACTGAGAAGGCTGACAAGTTGAAGCAGTCTCTTCCTCCAGGTTAATTTTCAAATTCTTTTTCTTTTGTGCTTGGCATTTTCCAACATGCAACAAAAAGAAGTATATGCAATAAAACAAATGTGTAGGTATAACTGGTTCTTCAATCTAACTGAATCTGTTATGCGGTTACAGGTTTGAGCGTGCAAGATCTGTAAAAGCTGGTGGTTGGCCTGTGGCTGTCAATTAGTTTTCTAGGAGATGAACCAGAATTTCTCTTTTGTCACATTCAATTTTTGTGATTGAAATACTTGTGGATTTTGGCTTGCTATTTGATCATATTGCGTAGTTTGTTGTATAAGACTTGGATTATTCTGTTGAGAAATTTACTATGAGTTTTGAGTTTTGATTGATATTACGATTTGTGAAAAGCTCAAATACCCAATCCAAAGCCTTTCAAGTCCCAACCTCTAAATCCCTAAAACTCTGCTTCCTCTCTTTTCTTAAGTGGCTCCACACAACCCAAATTCTCTCTCTCTCTTTCTCTCTCTCAAGTCACTTCCAAACCATCCAGTGCATGGGCTTAGCATAAACCCACCATCACTTTCAACCTCCCTCGTTTCCTCAAGCCAATTGCTGGCTGCAAGCTATGTGACGTTGTCATCGAAGGCAGGCTATATCTGGCTCCTCTGTGCAAGCCCGCGCCTCTGGTGGGCTCGAAACTTTCCTATTCGTGAAGAACTTCCATAGCCAAGCCCTGCGGTTGAGCCATTTCTTTGCATGCTCCAGGAATTCGAAGATCTTCCCCCTTCTAATCTTACTGTCGATTTCGGTTCTAAAAGTCCCTCCCTATGCTTCAAATCTCACTGTCGATTTTGTTGAGGCATGGATGGAAGAAATGCTTTATTTATTTATTTAATTTTTTTTTTTTTTTTATGTATACAGGTCGCAGGGTGTTGCCATTGGGTTATTCATTAAACCAGGCGTATGCAAATCATAGCCTGTGGGTACGGGTGGAACTAGAAGATTATCTTTAGGGATCAAAAATAAATATTTTAAAAAGACGGATAAAAATTTAGAAATTAATATAAAAATATAAAATATTAAAAAGTTAAAATTGAATAATATAAAATATGATTGAATTTTATATAAAATTTTAGGGGTTGAAAGAGAAATAAAAATATTGAAGGATCACATAATAAAATTTTCAAAAAATACACTAAATATTATAGGTAAATTTTTAAATTTAAAAATTTTTGGAGATAAACACTAATTTTTTTAAAAAATATATATATTAAAAGTACATGGGTAAATTTTTAATTTTAAAATCCTTTGAAGGCTAAGGCCCCAAGCTAACACCTACTTCCGCCCCTGCCTATGGGTGTGCATGCCATCGCTATTTTTTGGTTTTGCCATTGCCAATCAGGCCCCAACATTTGTCTCTAATTTCTGGATTATTATGAGCGGCGAAGCTGCAAATGGAGGATTTGAGTGTCTTTGAGGGAGGAGGGAGAGTTGTAGCCTTAACCATGGCCATTGCTATTGCTATTTTTTCGGTTTTGTGATGTGGTTTAGGTTTGGACGCTAAGGAAAGAAAAAAGAAGTGATGAGAACAATGGCATTGGGAAATTGAGAATTGCAATAGGTTTTGATTTGTGATATCATTTTGTGGCAGAATTTTAAAATCCTGGTTCGGCATTGTTTGGGCAGAAATGGGAGAGAGGAGAGACTGAGATGGGAAAGTGAAAAACAAAGGAAGAGAAAAAAAATGTAAAGCAAGAGAGGGAGATAGAAGAACATAGAGAGAAGATGCAAAAATAATAGACAAAAAAAATAAAAAACAATGAAGAAAGGGTAATTTAATCCTTTAAAAAATTTCTCTTTGGACCTTATGATGTTGCTAGACTAACCGTTAGAATGAATACAGGGACTAATAATAATTAAGGATTAAATTGTTTAATTTTAAAAATATAAAATTCAAATCATAATATTTATCAAAATTTAAAAATTAAATAGTAAATTTTTCTATTTCTTTTACTCAAGCTTTTCTATAATATTGTGATGATTGAAATGACTTCTTTTTAGGTTGTTTTAGAAGTACTACCAATCATGATTTTATTATGACATAAAATCCCATAATAATGTTATCAATCTAATAGAAGATCATTATATTCAATATAAATGTCCATAAGTCATATTCTATATTATAATTAATTAAAAAAATATATTATAATTGTTTATATAAATTAAATTGACAATATCTATTTTCTTTCATATTCTATTGGCATACAATAGGACCAAGCAGAATTCGGTTCAAATCGAAAAATCAAACCGAATCGAGTCAATTCAATTCAATCGATTCGGTTCGATTTTATATTATAAAAATTTCAATTATTTCAGTTCAGTTCGATTTTGAAGAGAAAAAATCAATTAAATCGAACCGAATTGAAGAGTAATTTATATATTCAAATCGAACTAAATCGAACTGAATCGATTTTTGAATTGATTTATTTTTATGGGAAATTTATGAATTATATTTAATTTTATATATATTAATTGTTTAATTTCATTGATTAATGGTTATTAGGTTCAAACCAAAATCAAAATTAGACAAAATAACTTGAAAATCAAGTTTAAATTAAAAAATCAATCAAAAATCAAAACCGATTAGTTTAAACAGAATCCAATCGAAATAGAGCGATTCGGTTCGATTTGATTTTTCACCAATTTTCGGTTCGGTTCGGTTTTTAAAATTTTCAATTTAAATTTTAATCGGAATTAATTTTATAAAAAATATTCGCAATTTAATGTATCATATTTATTTGATGAATATATATAGATAAATTGAACTAATTAAAATAAAAATTTCCATTGCCTGACCTCTTCTGCTTAAAAAATTATGTCTTTACTTGTAATATTATCTTTGCTTTTAGTCTCTATCCTTTTTTTTTTAATATAGAATTTTACGAGAATTTAATTCAATTAATTTTTTTTTATTAATTATTATGTTTAGAATAAAAAATTTATTTTTTTAATTTAAATTTTATAATTTTAAAAAATAAAAATAAATATAATTTTATAAGAATTTAATTCAATTCTTTTATTAAAAATGATTTATTTTAAAGAAACCCTATAAAAATGACCTATGTGATAATTAATGTATTAATTTAATTCTAAAAATATGATTATTCTAAAAGTGATTGAATGTTAAAAATATATCCATTAGAATTTTAAAAGTGAGCGTTTCAATTAAAAAAAATATTTCCATAGCTTCATTTTAAGATTTTTGCATGGTAATAAATGAAATAATTAAATCATCTAAATTATAATAAAATATTTTTAATTTAACTAAATTACCTTTTATTTCAGCTAATTAAGAGTAATATGATGAAATGGCCTGTGAAAAACTATAGTAATAATTAATGTATTTAGTAAAAATAAAAATTAAAATTAAAAAAATTAATTAATATTCATTAATCTTCTCAAAACAATAAATTAAAAGTGAATGAAAGGAATATTTTGAAATCCATACAACTAATACTATACAATGTATAGGAAATAGTATTTCCCTCCTTAAATCCATAAGAGTTTTTTTTTTTTTTTAATTTTTTAAATTTTTTTAAGCATATCCATTAGAGTTGTTAATTTGAAATTTCATTTCCAATAATTTTTTTTTCTCTATATTTGAGTGCTTGGCTTAATGTATCATTAAAGTTAACCCAAAAATAATTTTGATGATAAATATAAAAAAAAAAATTAAAATTAAAATTTTGATAGCTGATTAAAAATTTTCCAGCTGAAAAAGTAAAATTAATATATATGTTGCACATTGGAAGGTGTGAAATCAAACATTCCTTAGGGGCCAATAGTCACAACATCATTTACCCATCATTCATCATGAAAAGTAAAAGGCAAATCAAGCTACTGTTCATTTTATTATTTATTAATTAAAAAAAAAAAAGCCTCCAATTCATTTAATCTCTAGCTAGCAAGAGAGAGATCTAGAAAGAAAAAGAATAAAAATATTTGTTTGATTCAGAAAGCAAAATCCCTCTTTGAAAGAAAGCATTTGGGGGGGCTGGTTTTGATGATGGGAATTCATTCTGTGAAGTTAAATCAAAGTGGATTAGGTGACACACGAGTGCTTAGAATTAGAAAGATACAATTAGATTTTTCTTCTCTCCTTAAAATAAAATGGTAGGTGTAGTGCTTTAATTTTATCATAGTCCATTGTATGTATGTATATGTCCACACATGAAAAAGAAGATGGTGTTTAATTTCTAGCTCCAGGGTTTTATTAGGCTTTCATATTTCTAGACTTGGACAAATAAGAAACACAAAAACAATTCAATTATAGCATAGCAACGGTGCATAGAGAAAGGAAAGGTTATCTTAATTCGTCTCCGACTCAATTCTTATTATTTGAAAAATATGTGGATTTATTTATTTTTATATATTTTGATTGATATTTTATATAAAAATACTTTTTATTAATAATTTATATTTTAATAATTTTATAAAATATTTAAATTTTATTTATTATTTAAAATTATCATTATTATTATTATAAAAAAAAAACATATATTTTATATAATAAATTATTTATGTAAATGGGTTCGAGTACATATATCTAAAATGTAAAAATCTGATCCAACATAAATATTATTCTTTAGACCTGAATCTGTCTTAAAATCAATTATGTATCATCTAAACCCGTCCTATTGGAATTTGATCAGATCAGATACTTGCAAATACCTAACTCGTTGCCATCCTAACAATGTATAGCTCAATGATAATTGTACATATATTAGATAGGAAGATTCTAATTTAACTTTCCCCTTTCCCTATATATGTAATAAAAAAAATCAATACGATCTAATTAGACTTCAAATTCGATCAGAAAAAAAAAATGAACTAAATAATAAAAGAAAAAGAAGGTGATTCAGTCAGAACTTTTCAAAAGCTTTGATGAAAACAAATAATTGAAAGTAGTGGAAAGAAAATAGAAAAGAAAAAAAAGGAGATGGGAGTTTAATTAATTACCAATAGAAATGTTTCCATGCCTATATTCATGTGGGCATGTGATGTGGAAGCAAATCAATAAAAATATAAAAATTTCTGAACCTCTCAAGTTAGTAATAAGTGTATCACACACACAGAAATGTATGTGAGGAGTAGTACAAGAGTCTTATCTAAACCTAGAACAGTTGTTTTCCACTACATAATGTTGGCTTAAAGTCAGTACATATGTGTGGTAATTGAAGGCAAATATGCTATTCAAATCACTAGACAGAGAGGCAAACGTGGGATCTAGTTGGTACTCATCTGTTTGCCACCAAGGTCTCTTCCTGGTCCCTCTCTTTTCTTCCTCCTCTTTAAGTCAATTTTTTCCCCCATATTTCATCCCTTATTGCTCCCCTTTCCAATGCTGCAATGCTTATACATCACCATATAAGCTATGGAAATTATAATTATTTTAATCTTTATATATGTTAGTTGTGCACACAAGAGAAATCAATGTTTCATTAAGACTTTCATTTACTAATTTCTCTGCATATATTATTGGGGTATATCATATAGTCTAGATTGTTGGGCTGACCTTTGACTCCCAATTTTGCATATATTATTTAGGTTCAAATTATTTTGAGTTAAATATAAATTTATGTGAATTACATATTATCTGAGATTTTTCTTATTTAAACCTAGTCTATCATGAATTCATGACACAAGTTGTACAGTGAGATTCACGTAATTAAACATATGAGTCTTACATATTTATATTTTAAATTCATGGTGGACTGGGTCTAGATAATAATTGCTCGTTACCACGAATTATGAGTATTCAAATCAGATTAATGGATTATGTAAAAAATTGCCATGTCTAGTTCAGTATTTCTTCAGCTGGAAAATTAATGTTTAGTTTATTTCAGTTCATGTCAGTTCTAAGAGTATTAAAGCTAATGATGTATATCAAGACTTTCATACCCAATAACTATATGTACGTATGCCAAAACCTAACAAATATACATTCAATTGTGTATTTTGACAATGAATATCAAATTAAATGCAATTAAATTGATAAAGAGGGAGAAGGGAGACTCACTGGGGAAATTTTTTGTCTATCATAGATTTAAAATATAAATACATAAGATTCATGTATTTAATAGAGGACTCCTATTATACATCTTGTATTTTGTGGCTTGAGTCCATAATATATTGAATTTACATAAGAAAAATATGACACTATGTTAAGTCATTGTCACTGAGTAGAGTGGTGGCAGTGCAACATGAAAATGATATGATAATAATTCAAACAAGAGTACATGTCCCAGTGGATGAAACTGAAAGAACCCTAGTTTAGATTATGAAGAGAATGTTTCGCACCTTATCTATTATAGGCCACTTTGAAATAAAAAATCTCTTAGAAATTGTAGCTTCATTTCCCTCATTAATTAATTATCTTGATCACTATATATTCAAATTATCATTCACTATTATATAAATTTGAGTTTTAATCACAAATTTTTGATAAGATCAAGAAAACTAGCATAAAATGAGAAAAGGAAAATCTTGTGTTGTTGGTGGCTGTAGCATCTTAAATTTGCGGTATTCAATAGGTAATCTCCTACATCTTAGTTGGCAACTCAAGGCATTTTATATACTTGCTTACGTTCGGTCTATCATAGATTTAAGATACAAGATGTATAATGAAACATACTTATATGTAAATTAATTAAAAGTTAATCATCAATTAGTTCAGGATTAGAATCCATGCATATCTTTACTAATTAGAAATAATAATGAATGAGATATATTCTTTCCACTTGTAATCTACATAAATTAATCATATTTAAGTAAGTGATCTTGCAGGGTCCCATAATCATCAAAAAATTCGCAAATGATTTTTTGATAATAAAGTTATAACTAATACTTCTGCTAATTTTCTTTTTCTTCTATTGGAGGAGTCCTGGAGCCAAATATGCCATCAGCTTGGTTGGTAGGCATGCAATATTATATGTAAAAAATAAAAAATAAAAAAAAATAATAGAGCAATATATAATAAATTGGGCACCAAACTCCTGCATGAGATATTACATATAATTAATTGTGCTTATGTTGCCTGTTTGTGGGTATGCAAATTTGTACTAATTAATTGCAAGTACATAAAGGGAATGAAATTAAAGAGAAGGGTTTATAAATTCTTGGGTAATAACATATATAAATATATGTATAAACTAAAATTTAGAAGCATACATGATATATATGTAAAAATGAACACTATGAAGATTTTGTTACAAATTCCCCCATTACTAAGAGTTGAGGAGAAAGATACTGAGCAAGCAATCCAAACGAGGAAATGGGATGATGTTATGGAACAGAAAAAAGAAGCACAAGTGCAAACACCTTCAAACAAATAAGATGATCTAAAAGCAGTTAAAAAAGCAACACAAACTCCCAAGCATAAAGAAGAAGAGCAGAAAAGTACTTGGACATAAAGATAAAATTAAAAATATGCATGATAATAACTATGACTATGTGAAGAAGAAGAAGATTTGGGATAAGAAAAAAGTAATAAACTCCATCATCAAATCTAATTGTTCATGATGGGCAATCAACTCTCATATCCAGCTTCTGAATAAATTCCCATGATCTGCTTGAGTAGTAGTAGTGTGTAGAGATGATGATTAGGGTTTCCACGCTGATGCCCATACTACAGGTTCCTCTTTCCATGTCAAGTAAAGTCCTGAACCTTCTTGATCTCCTTGTGGGGGTTGCATAAATGACCACCCAGGTCTGTATCTCTTAAGCAATGCCTTGACATCATCCACAACATCATCACTGAATCCGACCGGCGTAAGCACGTCCCTGAGTCTCTCGCACCACTGGTTTCCTCTCTCCCTTCTCTCACACTCTCCCCCTCCTCCTCCTCCATCATTTTCTTCGTGATCACAAGCCAAAACCCTAACTATGCTTCTTGAGCACTCCCTTTCCAACATCAATCTCTCATTACTAGTTGGGGCAAAGCTTTCTTCTAGCATCTCAAAGTATAGAGTGTAATACCTAAGGCACTCTTCAAAGCACTTGACAAACTCATATCTTGAGCTAGTAAAATCAGCTTCTTCTTCAACCACTGTCACAACCCGAGGGTTAAGTGATTGAAACATTCGGATCAAAGAACTTCTTTCCTCTATTTCAACTGTTCTCAATGCTCCGATGCAATTGATCGCTATAGCTTCATCTTCTTGAACACCTAATCCTTCCTGATTGAGCTCTGATAAATTGTTTAGCCCACTTATTACGTTGATCTCGAAGGGAACTCCCATTATCCTAGCAAACTTCTCCATTCTTTGGCCTATTTCCTTATGACTGATCTCACGATGCCAGCAGTAACTACAACAGTGAGCTTTAAACGTGGGGTCTCATCGTTTCTTGTGGCTAACGCTTCAAGCAAAGTAGGCCATTGGGTGCAAAGGGTATTGCTAATATCAATTATGTGAAGTTTGGTTTCACCTTCTAAGGCTTCCAAGATTGCACCATTAGAAGCAACATGACCAAAAGTTGTCCAGGGGCTTACCTCTTGGAATTTTAGTATCAACTTCCTAGCAGAATCAAAGGAGTGACTCTTTTCAGCTACTGTAGTTAGGGTTTTGAAGCATCGGTGGCCGGACTCCGTCGCCTTACAAAATAAAGCTTGCAAGAAATAAGATGCCAATTTCTGATCACAATCTCCATAAGGGGAGGCAAGCTCATTTAACATCCATAGAAGTTGGTGGATTTTGCATGAGTCCTTGTCGGAGATGGCTCTTGCACACTCCCTAAGAAGCTTTGATGCCCATTTGTTACCTGTAGATCCACAAGGCTCACCGGAATCCGATGACCAGCTGGTCGATGTGTGGCTATTTTGGGGATGATTGTTGCTGCTGTTGTTGTAGTTGCTATGGTTGTTGCTTTGCATGTCTATAGGATCTCCGTGATCATTGCTTCTCTTGGGGAGAGGGAACAAGTGTGTATATGTTTCTTTTGGGGCATAGATAGTTCTGTCCGTGTGTAATGTTGGGGGAGGCCTCCTTTGACTCTAGAGGCAGCGTATTTGCATAACTCAATTTCATTTGAGTTAAGAAATGATCAAGAGCCAATAGCTATATAATATAAAAAAAAAAAAAACCTTATAGTATCATATATTTTTAAGGTCATTGGCATATGCTATTTTATTATTATATGCAATTCTTGGCCCCCACATGCATTAGTTAATTTTGCATATATATATATATATATATATATATATATATATATATATATTAAGCCATCAACCATGGTGATGGGTGAGCGCATGGTTTTCCTATGCAACTCCTGGCTACTAGCATCGTAATGTTCCCCAAGGGACAATTAATTTTGCAATTAATAAATGTAGGGATTTAATTTTTATCAATGAAGAGATTAGTTATTTGTATATTTTCTTACACATATGTTTAGATATATATATATATATATATATATATATATATAAAATTCCCCGATCATCTCTTAATTTAGAAGGTTGTAATATTACAATCCCCTATTAATAATTTCTATTCCCAAACTTTAATGTGATTAGTAGCAAAATTAAGAGAGTCTGATTAGAGAAATAGCACCCGTACATGAGAAGAGAGAGAATAATGATATAGGGTCTGTTTGATATTATTATTAATTAAAATTATTTTTAAAAAATATTTTTTTCAAAATATATTAGTTAGAAAATATTAAAAATGATTTCAATAAATTTTAATTATTAGAACACTAAAATAACAAAATAATTTTTTTCAAATTACTTTTTGTTAAAAATCAGTTTCTTAAACCACAATGTTAATCATGCACATAAAGGACAATAAACATCTCAATCATACGTATATCATTAGACGGTATTATAATGACTATAGCATATAGAAATTTAGGAAATTATTGTCTACATCCTGTTCATCATAAATTTAAAATATAAATATATAAAATTTATATTTTATAGTACAAATAGTTTTGACCAATATTCAAATTTGAGATTTCACAGCTCTAAAGACCACTCAAATACCATTTACTTACGGCCCATCAATTATAAAATTTATATATTTAATAGATAAATTTTATTATTTATCTTATATTTTGAGTTCATGACAAACCTTAGGACAGCAAACATAAAACCATAATTAAATGGGAAAAAAACAATCACAAGGTGATAATCAACATTGTAGTCACTGATAAAAGAGTTTTGGTAAAGAATAAAACATTTATTCTCAGAAATTAATAAATATAGTTATGGAATCCTAATTGTTCAAAAGCAACTGAGTCAGGTTAAAGGAAACATAACAAACAACATATTTTCTTGATTTAAAACAAACAAACAAACAAATGTTCAAATCAACAACACTTTGAAATAGACTAATTAAAATTATTGTGACTTTAATGTGATTTATATGATTTTACTTAAATAAACTTTATTTTGTCAACTTTAACTAGCTAGTACAAAAATGTCTATCAGGCAGATAATAACCTTTTGTACTCCCCTCTTGATTAGTGATTACCATTATTGTTAATAGTTGATTAACATAATAATTGTGTGATTACTGTTGTTGCTAATCTTTCTCTGTATGAAAAAAGATGATCATTATCTAGCCTCAGCCTGATGTAATTAACTAGTCATAGGGATTATGTATTATATATTTTATTTAGTGACGGATTAAAAGTTTATCACAAAAATATGAATTAGTGATGAAAAGTTTCAGCGATGAACCAAAATCCATCGCTGAAAATTAATGTTTGAATTATTTATAAATTAATGACGGATTATGGTCGTCACTGAAACCTTGTAGCTAATTAACAAATTTGTGATGAACTAATGATAGATCCGTCACTAACCCATGTTTTTGCAACAAATTTAGCGATAAATTCGTCAGTCCATCATTTATACCTTATTTTTTAGTAAATTAATGAAAAAGGGTTAATTAAACAAGTCTCATTATCTATCCCTTCTACTATTATTATTATTATTTATTTTTTTTTTTTAAAGAGACCATCAAAATTTCAATAATATTACATGACAAAAAGACATTTAGTGCCTATTTGGCATTGAGGTTAGAGGATTAAAACTATTTTTTCAAATAAAAGTACTACTTTAGATGTTATTAAGAAAAACAGTTTGAAAAAAAATTATTTTATTATTTTAATATTTTTATGATTAAAACTTATCAAATTTAATTTTAAATTATTTTTTAATGTTCTCTGATTAATATATTTAAAAAATTAATTTTCTCATCAATAATTTCAACTGTAATGCCAAATAGGCCCTCAATCATTGTATTAATTGCTTTTTTTTTCCCTAACACACTCTACTATACATTGCTTAGAGCTACTAGGCACTAATTAATTAATTAAGCAACAGCACAAAGTCATTAACTAATTAATAAAAGAAACTCCAGTGTAATGTACAAACTTGCATTACCATCACCAACTGGTTTTTTAATACCTTAATCAGTTTCCCAGTCAATGAAGACAATGAGCATGAAAATGCTCCTTTTGGTAGATTGTAGGTTCTTGATGTGTTGATGTCAATTCTATCCTTCTCATTAGATTATTTATATATATATATATAAATAATTAAGAGTTAGGCCCCAAACTATCACCGAAAAAACATTAAATTACCTGCGATTTAAACATAAACCTGTCAACCCAATCTCCATAGGTAAGTTATTGGTAATCTCAATTATCTATGAAAATTCTGTTATTTCGTTAATAATCTTCGTAATTAATTAGTTTATTTTAGTTTATAATGCAAGATTAAAACTTCAAAAACTTGTTTGCACACACACATTTATATATATATATATATATATATATATATATATATATATATATATATATATATATATATGGCAGGCGAGGGGGATGAAAACGATAGAATACAAAAGTGCAGCAGCAAACACTTAGGAAAAGGGAGGACTAGAAAGAGCAAATATAGCATTGACCATAAAGTTTCTGGATACCCAATTAAAGCTGCTAGCTAGCTTGTAATTCACGTTTAACAAAAGCTGTTTACTTCATATTTCACCCTACATAAAAAGGCACAAAAGGATTGATGAAGGAGAAAGATATATGAAAAAAAATTTAAAAAAAAAATTTGAAAGAAAGGAAACAAAAGGCACCGACATATATGATGCATGCATTTTATATCATCATTTAGGTGTAAATTTTGCATATAATTTATCCTTGTTCATAGCTATTATTATTATTATATATTAGCATATATTTAGTCAATTTTATAATTTTCACACTTCTTAGTCTAATTTTTGGAATTTATTTATTTTGTAGGTTAAATTTGGAGAAATTTGGTGTATTTTGATCAGAGTATCCATTTAGAGGAGATTAGAGTTGAATTGCAAAAATTTTTGAAGTTGAGTAAAAAATGGCCGAGAGCTTCATAACCTGCGACACAACCGATTTAGCTTATATCGCAGGTTGTGTCGATCGTCAGATATTCAGGCTGAAGGTTATACAACCTACGACACAACCCGCGATACAACCGACTCAGCTTATGTCGTTTTTACTGGAAATGGCTGACGTGGCATTTTCGTTACTCTGATTTTATATCTCACATTCTCTGGAATTTTCCACCTTTTTACCCATTCTAGGGCAGACCCCTAACCCATATAAAGTCCACTTTATCATTTTCTTTCCATAAGGAGGAAGGGAGGCATTTTTGGGAAGAAAGAAGGAGAGAAAGAGAGGAGCACGTGAAGCATTTTTGTAGCAGCAGCAGAGGCGTTCTGCACTCTCCAGCAGCAGATTCTTCTGCATTTTTCTGGGTTTTTCTATTTCTTAACTTAGATTTCCATTATTTCTTCATTTATACATTTGGGTTTGTCTTGAAACTATGGTTTGTGAGTAGTTATTTGAGATTCTAGAGATGGGTTTGTAAATATTGCTTTGTATTGTGGTTTTGAACTGATTTAGTCATTTAAATGAGGTTTGTTACATTTTGATTTATTGCTTGTGAGCTTATTGCCTTGCTTGATGAATGGGCCCTCATTAAGTTAAGCTTTAATCCTTAATAGATGGACTGAAAAGTGAATATTTAGGATAGATAATCTTGCAATAAACTTAGTTTTCTTGGTGTTAGAGATAAGCTAAGAGAATTAAGGGGACTTTCCAAAATCAATTAGAGCTTTAATTGGGTTTTTGTTAGGTTTGAAATACCGTGAAAACAGGGTTTGATTTAATGAATACCAACTTTGAAATGCTTGAAAAAGGTTTCAAAGATTTAAGAATTGATTTCCCTCAAAATTGCAATTCTCATGTGTTTGGCTAAATTAGGGATAAACCACATGCAAACAATATGGAAAATCCAATCTCTAGAATCACTTTAATTTTTATTGAATTTAGATTTAATTTCTCTCAATTTCATAAATAGAAATTTCAATTTAAATTTTGGTAATCTAGTTTAATTAATTTTAGTTAATTGTTTGATTTAGCTTTAATTCCTCAAATACCAATCTTAAATTTTAAATTTCATTTTACATCTTTAAATTTTACCATTCTAATTAGCTTATACTTTTATTTCCAATTTAAGCACAATTCCCTGTGGGATCGATATCATTTTTTTTAAAACTATACTACTGTGAATTGCTCACCATGGATTACAACATCAATATATCATCACAAAATGCAGAGATACAACCTAGCTGCTATATAACATTTGGAAATTATTCTTAAGACCCGATGCATCATATACTTAAAAAACAATATGTATGATCAGATTTATGTATAAATTAGATAAAATTTATATATTTATATTTTGAATTTATGATAAATTTACATTTAAATATTTTTTTTTTCATATCCAACTTATTTGATAAAAATTCAGTCAAATTCTAGTGAAGGTATAAATTATTATATTCATTGCTAAACAAGGGATTTTCAGTTGCAAAAAGATGAAATTAAGTATGATTGTGTAACAATTTAATTGAATTTTTTTCTTGTAACTAATTTATTTTATACAAAACAATTATGAATTAAGAAGTTGCCTTTAGCTAATGTAGTTAAAATTTTCACAAATAAAGATGTGAACTATGGTTAGAGTTGATGTATACATCTATACTTTATAGTAAAACTGCTTTCATGATTCAAACTCATAATCTCTAGATCATAAATAGAATAACTATACCATTATATCAAAATTACTCTCTTCAATTTTTACAATAATTAAATTGAGAGGTTTCATCAGTTTAGACTTTATAACAGTCGCTTCCTCTTCTCTTCTTTTATTTTTCTCATTAAACCCATATATAATTTATAGAGAAACAAATTAAGATGGAGTTTTATTGGAGAGGTTGATACATATATAAAACCAAAATTAAATGGGTATCGAAATAAGGGTTATTCCCTCACAAATGATTGGACAAGAAGACAAGGGTAAGGCTCTTGTTTTTGCTTTCAATCATTGGAGAAAATTATATGGTGCATGTCTTTGCCTCAGTCTTCTTTCTATCTTCCTTTTTCTATATTTTTTTCTTTTAAAAAATAAATATGGTGTTCATGGTGGTTCCATTCATGTGTGGCCCATGTTTTTGTACTCTCCATTGTCTGCATGTGTTTCTCGTACGTCATATTTTGCCGATATATAAAACTGGTGGAAAGGGCAATGGAGGAGTAATTCTTACAATGAGATACTCCCAGTAATCTCAAGTATGATGTACAAATAAATCGCTAAACTTATCAATTTAATTAATTTGAATAATTAATTTAAATTGAAATTAGTAATTTTATATATTTAAATATTAATTATAATTTAAAAATAATTATATACTAAATTTTTTATTTAGATTTCGAGTTAACATAGTAAAGTCATGTGATATATATATATATATATATATATATATATATATTAAATTAATATTTATTTTTTCAATTAGTATATGATAATATATATACGAATTTACTTAAATCGATCCTTGTACAACTCTAGTCTCGAGTTTAAATCTCCACTTTCTTAATTCTTTTACTTAAAAAAAATACAGATTTTCTTTGTTAATATGTATGATAATAACAAATGTTTAATTATATATATATATATATATATGAAAAGTTTAATAAGAATTAAATTACAAAAGTTTAAAAAATGTTAAAAGAAGTAAAAACTATCCAAATTAAATCTAACCTGTTTGAATATTATATATTAAAATTGATTTTGTCGGTTTGGTTTAACAAAATATAGTGAACTTGTCCAAATTGATCTATGTACAGCTTTGTCTCAGGTTTAAATCTTCATTCTCTTAATCCTTCTACTTAGAAAAAAAAAATATGAATTTTTATTTTATTTGTATTTCAGTGTATTTAAATTGATTTGAAATTTATTTTAATTTATATCAAAATTTAAAATCATTTATAATTCATAAAATTGAAGATTTAATAAATAAGAATTAATTTAATAATTTAAATAACATGATTCAAAATTAATTAATTTGAATTCATCTAATTAATTTTAATTTTAATTCAAAAATTAAATTAGTAAAATTTATTTTTCTAATAAAATTAATATTTTTATTTAAAATAATTTATAATCCATGAATTAAATTAAAATTATTTTTTATATCAAAATAATTTCTACGTGATTCATAAAAAATTAATTCTTTTAAAATTTGTGACTGTTATTCCTAATAATACTTTCTTTAATGATTGAATAATTACTTAGTGTATAATCGCTAGTATATCAAATCCGAACCCATCTTAAAATATCCGTAACCTTCAAACCATTTTCAGCCTCTCTTGCGTTCTTTATCATGCGTGACGATGAAGTTATTAAATTTCAACTTCTCATCTTTAAATCACAGAACAAATACTATATTCAACAAATAAAAAATATGTATGAATTACTTAAAAAAAAATTAGCAATTAATCGAATCAGTTGCTAATTTATTAAAATTAATTACTAATCAATTTAACAATTGATTCAATTAGTTATAATAAAACTGGTTGTAAATAGCAACCGACAGCTAAATCAATTACAAATAGCAACCGACAATCAAATCGATTGCTAAATTAATTAAATTTAAAAAAAATAAAATTTTTAATAAAAAACTCTCGTTAGTAGTGACTATTTTAGCAATTGAAATCGATTGCTAATAATAACTAATTTAGCAACTGAAATCAGTTATTTGCAAAAAATTTGATGCCTTTAATTTTATAATTTTGTAACTATTTTATAAATCAATTGTTATTTACAATTAATTTAGCAATCGAAAAGATAGTTGCTAATTTTAAAAAAAATAAAATTTTAAATAATAAATAAAAAATTGAAATAAATAAAATTTTCAAAAAATTAATAAATAATAAAAAAATATTAATAAGTTAATATAAAAATATTGCAAAAAATTATTAAAAATAATAATTATAAAAAATATTAACAAAAAATTAAATATAAATAATATTTATAAGATAAATTACTAAAAAAATGTTACCATATATATATATATATATATATATATATATATATATATATATATTATAACAAAAAAAATTACTAAAAATTAATACTATAAATAATGTACTAACAAAAAAATATATTTGTATAAAATTTTTATTTTATGTTAAAAAATAAATTAAATAA
This sequence comes from Hevea brasiliensis, assembly GCF_030052815.1. Classification (NCBI taxonomy): domain Eukaryota; kingdom Viridiplantae; phylum Streptophyta; class Magnoliopsida; order Malpighiales; family Euphorbiaceae; genus Hevea; species Hevea brasiliensis. Next base: position 4,070 of record NW_026614921.1, on the reverse strand, counting down.
ATAATATTAAAAAAAAGATGATGAAAAAGAAAAATGACGATAAAGAAAAAGATGATGAAGAAAATATATGAGAAAGAAAAATATAATTAAAAAAAAGGATGAGAAAGAAAAAGATGACGAAGAAGAAAAAATATAAAAAAAGAAAAAGATGAAGAAAATAAATGAAAAAAAAATAAGAAGAAAATAGATGAAAAAGAAAAAGATGAAGAAGAAAATAAATAAAATAATAAAGAAGAAAATAAATAAAATAATAATAATAAAATGGACAAAAAAAGATAATGAAGAAAATATGTTAGAAAGGAAAAGATGATTAATAAAACGTATGAGAATGAAAAAGACGATGAAGAAAATGAGAGAAAAGAGAAGAAAGAAAGAGAGAGAGAAAAAAAAAAACTAATAAGAAAAGAAAATGAGTAGTGGTTTATATAAGCGAATTAACAACTAATTTTAACAACTGATTTTTTGCTGCTAATTTCTATTAAAAATTAGACAAAAATTTTTGAAGAAAAAAATTTTACAATAATTTGCAATCGATTGCAAATCAAAATAAAAAAAATGATAGAAATTTTTTAGGGGAAAAAATTAGTTTCAAAAATCTGTTATTGTTATCTATCAATTTACAAATTTATTGCAAATCAAAATAAAAAAATTTGACAAGAAATTTTTTGGAAAAAATCGATTGCTATTAGCAATTAATTTTAATGAATTTCAAAATCAATTGCTGTTAGCAATCAATTCACAAACTAATAAAAGAAAATAAAAAGCTAGGTGAAAATTTTTACGAGAAAAAAAATTCGTTGCAAAATTGATTGCTAATAGCAATCAATTTTAATCTATTACTATAAGTAATTAATTAGCAAATCGATTGCAAATTAAAAAAAAAAAATTGATGAAAATTTTTAGGTAAAAAATTTAGCAATCAACAAGTGATCGATTACAAATAATAACAAAATTATAAATCAATTGCTATTAGTAACCAATTATAAATTCATTGTTAACTTTAAAACCAATATAAATAATTCTTTAATTTAGTAACAGATTTCTTAAATTGGTTATTGTTAGTAACTGATTTTAAAATTGGTTGCTATTAGTAATAAATTTTAAAATTGATTGTTATTAATAATAAATTTTAGCAATCAATTTCTGAGTTGCTAATGACAACCAATTTTAAAATCGATTGCTAACCGTATATTTAAATTTTCTTTTTAATTATCGATTAGTAATTGATTTAGCAATAAATTATAAATCTATTACTATAGCAATCGATTTTAACAATCAATTATTAATAACAATTGATTTAGTAACTGATTTATTAAATTTTTAAAAATTAACTATTTTCTCAAAAACAAAAAAAAATTGACTCACAAATCAATTATAAAATTGGTTGCTACTGATAACCAATTTCAACTGGTTGCACTAATTAATTGCAGAACTATTTTTGTTTTTTAATGAATTCATGTATATGATCCAACTTTTAAGAATATTTTTCATCACAATTATAACCGTGAAAAAAAAAATCATCACAATTATACAAGGGTTATCTTCATCATTATTGTTTAATTGTTATTTTTCAATCAATTGCACATATTATTATTATTATTATTATTATTATTATTATTATTATTAAACCTTAGAGTTTAAAAAATTCATATTGAAATTATATATAAAAAATTAAGAGTATACATGATATTTAGATCCAACCATTATATATATATATATATATATATATATATATACACATATCAAACACAAAAACCTGAATATGTATATCTATAGTGTTGCACATAATAATTTTTATGAAAAGAATAATATATTAGCTAATTAATATTTTAATTAATAATTATTTAATTAATAGTAATAAATCTATAATTTAAATCATTATTACTTTTAATTGTAAAAGATAAATTTATAAAATTATTAATTTTTTATAATTATTTTTAATAATGTGAAAAGACATTTAAAGTTGTGACAAAAGATATAAAATTTAATCTAAGAAAATTCCTTCCAATAGATAATTTTTTTTTTAAAGTATATATGATTTTTTAAGATATTAATTAAATAGGCTTTCTGAAATGTTATAAAGGGTGAACAACTTCTAAAGTTATCCGATTTTTAATTCATACTCGTGTATATTTATTTTGTCAAAAAATATGAATTAATTAAATATTTTAAAATTATAAATTGAATATAATTATATTACGAATTATTAATTGTCAAAATTTTTTCTTAATTATATTTGCTAGAAATTTTTAAGTTTATTTATCAATTTAACTACGATTGAGATTCGAAAACAACTATAATGCACTGAATTAGAAATTTTCAACTTTGTATAGCAATAATCTTTGCAAATTTTTGTACTCATTTAAGTGATAATAATTTTATAATAAATATAAAAAATAATTTTATTTATAATTTATGTTCTTTTATTTATTATGATTTCCATAAAAAATAACTTTTATTGTTATTATATATTTCCTTGATGTTACCACAAGAAATTATAAATTTATGTCAAATGATAATTTACTTAAAAATATAATTTATTTAATTGTACCATATAGTATTATAATTTATTTTTTTTGTTTTTTTAATTATGAGCAATAAATATAAGTAATTATGGCATAATGAAAATCTTTATTAATTTTTTCATTTACTTACAATTTTGAATAAGAATAATGATATAGGAATTAATAAATCCCACACAAATTTACAGTAAAATAAAAATTAAATGACAAAAAAAAGTTCCAAACCTTTATGGTAATATTTTAGTCAAACTTTTAATTATATCCATTTATTTGATAATAAGCCTTTCCAATTGTTTTTAATTTTAACAATAAATTTAATTAAAAATAATTGAAGTCATCCATTAATAAAAATGATTTTAAATTTTTTCATTTATTATTAATTTTAACTACTCTTTTAATTTTATTAATTTATTCGGTAATTTTAATATTTTTATTAATTTTAACAAATTTCACATTGATAAAAAAATATAATAAATAAATAATATAACCAATAGTATTATCTTAATTTTTAATTTTTTCTGTCTTTCTATTTATATTTTAATTCATATCTCATTATTTTATTTCAAATTTAAGAAAAAAATAAAAAAATAAAATATTTAAACATAAAATATGAACAAATAATATAATCAAAATAAATATAATTATAATTTTTAAAATGACAAATAAATAAATTAAAATAATATTTTTACTACTTTTAAAATAATGACTAAAATTAATATAAAAATAAAAGAAATATTAATAATGTAGATAAATATTTAAATTACTTTTATCAATTAAATAATTCAATCATGTTAATTACTAAGCTAATGTGAAAGTTTGAGATTAAATTGATAAAATTAAAAATTTAGCTAAAATTAAAAAAAAAGTCCAAAATTAAAAAACCTTACAAAGGTTTTCATTTTTTAAGTAAGTTAGCCTAAAATAAATGATCGCTTTCATAATTTATTTATAAATTATTGTTTGTGAAATTGAATGAAATTCAAAAGAAAATATATTTAGCTTCGTTTCCAAGGGAAAGTATGCTTTTCAGATTATTAGTATTTTTTTAATAATATTAATATAATTAATATTTAAATATTTTCTAATATATTAAAAGAATATAAAAATTTTAATATTTTAAAATAATAAAAAAATCATATAATTTAACAAAGTTTAAAATTATTTTATATCTTTAATAAATATTTTTATTTTATTGTTATTTTTTTTATTTTTATTAATAATAATTTTATATAATATTAGAAAATCTTCATTAAAAAAAGTGTGAAATGAGAAATTTAGTTTAAAAAAAAATAAAATAATAAGAAGTAATTAACAACAAATTTAAAATATCAATTTACTTTTTATATTAAAATTAAAATTTAAATATATAAAACAAAATTATTTATTTATTAAAATTATTAATAACCATGAGTAAAATTATGAGCCATTACTTAATTTTATTTATTAAAATTTCCATATATGTCCATTTTCTTAGCCGTAAGCATATGTCAAGTGGCACACTTTAGTTTCTAATTTTATATATCCATATTCTTAATCATGACAATGTCA
>NW_026614920.1:0-86831 GCF_030052815.1 Hevea brasiliensis | reverse complement strand
GAAAGTGAAGGAATTTTGAGTGGAAAAATTCTGCTCACAAGGTTAGTGTCCAAACTCTTACTACTTTTACTTAATTCATGCTTAATGCCATGAGATAAGTAGAAAATATAAGAAAAAAAAAATAAAAATTATGTGTATTTATTTCCTAGAATTTTGGCAGCTTAGGGTTGATTAGGGTTGATGAGTTTGCTTAAAGTAAAGTGGTTCATAGGCTGCCCTTGGTATTAAATGATTAATTGAACCAAATTGTGTAAGTGAAATACAAAGTTTAGACATGTATGAACATGGAAAATGTGGACAATTAACAACAATAGGGTTTGCTCATGTAACAATGAAAGTGAGTTTTAATGGTCAATTAGTGACCATTTGGTTATTGGTAAACAAGAAATGAAGTGCGTTTAGTGATGGGATTTAGGTTTAGTGTGGCTGCCCTAGGTGACCTGCAGAATTGGACATGAGTCCAGCAGGTTTGGGCAGCCATAACTTGAATTGTAGAGGTTCAATTGGTGTTTGGCCAACTGAACATGAAACTAGACACATAATGGCATAACTTTGGTAAAGAAACCATGCCCATAAAACCAAACCAAGGGGACCAAAAGCTTGCCCCAATCCGGGTGACCTGCAGTCTGTTTCTGCAGAATGACCAAATGAACAGTGATTGTTCATTTGGCCATAACTCAGTGTAGAATGGTCCAATTGACATGAACGTTTACCCACAATAAGCTGAGATATAGACCAACAACTTTCATGAAGAAACCTAACCCAGATTATGACCAGAACCTATCCAACAAGTGAGTTGAAGTCACTGTTCACTACACTGTAGATATGGTCAGTCCAGAAAAATTTCAATCCGGCCAGTTATGGTTTTTGGACCATAACTTGAGCTACAAAACTCCAAATGGAGTGATCCCAAAAAGGAAATTTAACTAGACAAAATAAGGAACAACTTTCATGTTGATCATTTTGCCAAATTGCCACTGCAAAATTGACCAATGGAATAGTAAACACAAGTCATAAAAACTGAAAATTCTGCCCAACTAACATTAAGCTTAGAAATGGTATTGGCAACCAATACCAACAAATTTTAAATGCAAAATGTGGTATGTTGACGATATTAAAACCAATGTACTTATTGCCTATGCAAAAGTCAACATTTTTGTTGACCAATGAATGGAATAGTAACACTAAAACTTAAATTCCAAAAATTGTGAAACTTAAAGGTGTGAAATGCTCTAGTATACCTAACAAGATTGGTTTGGATAGCTTGGCATGCCAATAGGGTTCAGTTAGCAGTACTGCACGTGGCATTATGCCATTCTGTGTTTTCATGGCTTTTAGCCATTCTGACATTGTGTTGAGACTTGGCCTTGTGCCTAATGTTATTACAGCTTATTAGCTGTTCTGTTGCACACCGGGAGATACATATGTGACCGATGGTGTGACGGCCCGAGGTACTTTATACCAAGTGCTAGTTTACCCGTTTATCTAGTCCAGTCGTCCAGTATAGGCTACTTGGGCAACCAAAAATGAAAGTGGATAAATTTAATGAAATAATGAATATAACAAGTACAAAATAAGTAAGTCTACAAATACTCAACGAAAATTTATTTGCAATGAGACATCAATACATTCATTGCATATTTATTTTCTGTTATTTCTTTTTATTTTATTATTGGCACCACTAAGCATTATTGCTTAGCGCGTTGCTTTTGCCATGCGTAGGTTCTAGAGATACTGACCGAGAGCCCAGTAGACCACAGACGGGGTGAGACCTCCTGCAGCTCTGCATTGTGTCCGTGTCACCTCACAATCTTCAGTGCATTGGTAGGACACTAGGTTTCATTTTGGTATTTTGTAACTAACTTTTATTTTCTCTTGTGTAATTGAGACTTATGTAATGTATTTTGATGTTAATGTAAATAAATGGAAATTGTGTTTATGAATGGAAAATTGAGTATTTATTTATTGCGTATAAATGAATACCATGAGAAATGAATGATTGAGAAATGGAAATGTTGTTGAAAATTATTGAGATTTTGATGATGAAATGGAGTTTGGGATTGGTTGAAAATTTTGGAAGTGTTTTTCACAGGTTCCGAAGAACTGTTTTCTCCATTTTTTAGCCGGTACTCTGCCGGATTTTCTATAAAATTTTCGGAACCTTAAATAAATTATAATTTCAATAAATGACTTAAATGAATTATATTTCACAAATTATATTCAAAACTATGATAAAAATAAATTAAGGAAGAATAAAAATGGTTGAGATAAAATAGAGTGTTCCGGTACACTGTGTGACATATTTTACTCGGATATACTGTAGACAGGTAAGGGGTGTCACAACTTGAGAAGAACTAAGGATTTATTCTTAATATATGGAGGTGGTGACTTGCAATTGGATGGTTATACTGATTCTGATTTCCAATCAGATATCGATGATAGAAAGTCTACCTTTGGGTTTGTGTTCATTTATAATGGAAGTGCAGTCAGTTGGAAGAGTTCCAAACAGAGTACGACTGCAGATTCCACTACAGAGGCCGAGTATATTGCTGCATCAGATGCTGCAAAAGAAGCTATTTAGATATGAAGAACGCCGGTCTCACTAGAAATCCAAACACATAGAAAGGCGCTACCACATTATCAGAGAAATAGCTGGGCAAGGCGATGTAGCCATGCATAAAATAGCATCAGCTGAAAAATCCAGCTGATCCATTCACTAAGCCTTTGTCACAAGCATAGTTAGACCGATATCTTGAGAAGATGGGTCTAAGGTATTGTAATGAATGGCTCTAGTGCTAGTGGGAGATTGTTAGTAGTATGCCCTAGAGCATATCATTCAGTATGTATCTTGTACATGTTTTATTAATTAAAAGGCATTTTCACTTTTCTGTTTACATAATATATTTATATGTAATAGAAAAGGTCCATTGATATTTTGTTAGAAATTCTATTCTTAAGTTGTTAAGAATATGAGTGACAGTATTTCTAGCACAAAGTATCATAAATAGGTTCACAATCGAGGATACTTCACAATAAGGATATGAATTATCTAGAAAGATTGTAATCATGTTTGTTCCCAAGTTATTTATATGAGATTTAAATAAGATGAAATGGTAAGTCTCATGCCATATAACAAACATGATAGGCACTTATACATGATAAGTAGGCCGAACCAGTGACATTTATGACAAGCATATAGAGTTTACTCTTGTCAATGTATTGTCATAAATCATATCAGTGCATATAATCTTTAGACCTGAGATAACACAGTTATCTTGTATATAGGTGGTTTGAGTTTAATACTGCTTTCATACTTGTACTGTGTATGGGTATATGGGCATGTATTGGCTCCTACTAGTTATATATGGAGGTAGGTGTTGATCAAGATAGAACCTGTTACCCTAAGTAAATAGGGATAAAATCCTATGTTCATTTAATTGTTCTTTGTGACACCCCTTACCCATTTACAGTGTAGCCGAGCAAGATATATAACACAGTATGCCGGAGCACCATATCTTATTTCATTACAATTTACTCTTTCTTAATTTATATATTTATTCATTTATTAGTCACTAAGTGAAATTTATGTCATTTAATTTATTTATTGAAATTATGAATTAATTTAAGGTTCCGAAAATTTTACAGAAAATCCAGCAGAGTGCCGGCTAAAAATGGAGAAAACAGTTCTTCGAAACCTGTGAAAAAAAAAACTTCCAATACGTTTTCAATCATTCCCAAACTCCATTTGTATCACATCAATTTACAACAATTTCTTAACAATTCCTCCATTTATCATTCATTCATTTCACATCATCATCATGCTCAAATCATAAATAAATTCTCACATGGTATTTATAATCACAAAGTTACAAATACTTACATTAATACAAAATTATATTACATTTTGTTTCAAATACACATGATAAAATAAGAGTTTTATTACAAAACTTACAAAAATCACAAAATACAAAATAAGACTTAGTGTCCTACCAATGATAGCCTATGAGGTGACACGGACACTATGCGGAACTGTGAATGGCCTTACCCAATCTGTGGTCTACTGGGCTCTCTGTCCAAATCATCAGTACCTACGCGTTGCAAAAGCGATGCGCTAAGCATAAAGCTTAGTGGTGCTAATAATACAAGAAAATATAATATGCAAGATAAAAATAATAATTTCCTAGTTATCGTGTTCATAAGAAATGAATAATTACTAACTTATTGTTTAGTCGAAGGCTAATTACATTTTATGATATTAACTTCTTCATGCATTTTGTTAATTGTTTTCTTGATGATTTTAAGCTTCTTTATTTTATTGTAATCATTCTTGATCTTTATCTTGATTTATAATTTCTTTATTTTCATTAATAATCAATTCAATTACAATTATACTTTTCCATGCCCAAGTAACCTATACAAATTGACCGGATTGAATAAACAGGTAAACTAGCACTGGGTACTAGGTACCTCAGGCCGTCACACCATCGGTCACAATGTGTCTCCCGGTGTGCAAATAGAATGGCTAATAAGCCATAAAAGCAATAAGGCATAAAGCCAAGTATAACATCATAACCAGTATAGCCATAGGCTATCATCACAAAATGGCAATGAAGCCATACATCAAACACAATACTGCTATTAGAACCCTATTGGCATGCCAACCTATCCAAACCAATCACATTAAGCCTATTAGGGCATATTACAAAGTCATTTCTTGAATATTTGTACTTTACATGTAGGGTTATTATTCATTTCATTAGTCAACTAAAATGTTGACTTTTTCATAGATAATAAGTATATTGGTTCAAATATCACCAACATACCACATTTTGCATTCTAAAGTTGTTGGTATTGGTTGCCAATTTCATTTCAAAGCTAAGTGTTAGTTATTCACAATTTTCAGATTTCAAGCATTAAGTTTACTGTTCCATTGGTCATCTATACAGTAGGAATTTGGCTAAATTGTCTTCATGAAAGTTATTCCTTATTGTGTCTAGTTACATTTGCTTTTTTGAATCACTCCATTTGGAGTTTTTTAGCTCAAGTTATGGCCTAAATACCATAACTGGCCGAATTGCAATTTTCCAAATTTTTTCTGGGCAGAACCAATTCTGCAGGTTTTGTGCACTAATTGTAGGTCAATTTTTGAACATGTTATGATCAAAATTTGGATTTGGTTTCTTCATAAAAGTTGTAGGTCTATGTCTCAAATTTCTTCTGGTAAAATTTCAGGTCAATTGGACGTTTCTACATTGAGTTATGACTAAATGAATAAATACTGTTCATTTGGTCATTTTGCCCAGGTAGAATACAAGTCACCAAGATTAGGGCAATTCTTAGGTCAACTTGCTTTGGTTTTCTGGGCAGGGTTTCTTCACCAAAGTTGTGGCCATTTTGTGTCTAGTTTCATGTCCAATTGGCCTTGCACCAATTGAACCTATACAACTCCATTTATAGCTGACCAAACCTGCTGAACTCATACTTAGTCCTGCAGGTCACCAAGGGCAGCATGCCTAAACTCAACTCTAACATCCTTACTCACTTCAATTCCTACTCACACACATTCAAATGGTCACTAATTGACTATTACATTTTTAACATACCATTACATGAGCAAACCCTAATGTTGTTTAAGTGTCCGCATTTTCAAGGTTCATTCATGCATCACACTTGCATTTCACTTACTCTTACATGATCAAGCACTCATCTCATGCTATGGGTAGCTCCTAACCACTTTGTTTCAAGTAATTTCATCAAACCCTAACCACCCCTAAGCTGCCAAAATTTTAGGGATGTACACACAAATTTTTATTTTGTTTTCTTACACTTCCCACTTATTTCAAGGTATTAAACATGGCTTAAGTAAAAGAAATAAAAGATTGGACACTAACCTCTTTTTCTCACTCTTCCAAGTCTCAAAAAGTTCCTTCTTTCTTCTTCTTTTTGCTGGCTAGAGGATGTTCAAGTTGCAAGATTAATTTTTTGTAAAGCAAGGTTGTGGTTTTAAGGTGAGATGAGGTGGGATTTGGTAGCTTACTCAAGCTTCCATGGAGGTTGGGTTGGGGTAAGGTTTACGGTTGGTCTGGTTTTGGGGAAGAAACAGATTTCTTTTTGTTTATTTTACCTCATTTTACCTCTTTTAAATTGGTTTTTAATAGCTTGTTCAATTGTGATTGGTGGGAGCACTTTTAATGACATCATATGATGTCATAATTCCCTATTTCTTTCATTTTTCTTTCCTTTTCTTTTTTACTCATTTTCAATTTAATTTTTAGTAATATTTATTCATATTTTATGTCATAATATTTATTTACTTAACTGGACAAGTCGGCCAAAAATTATCTCTGAAGACGAAATGACCAAAATGCCCTCCATTTGGCTTAACAGACTAAAATTGTCTGTACCGATTGAAAAATTTTTCTAAACCTTTTCTTAGCATTCTAATGCCATAGAAACCTCAATGACTCTTCTCTGGAGTCTCAAAAATTATTTTATGAATTTTCTCCCTGGTTTAGGGCTCCTAGCTGCAAAGACCGCAACTTCTCACTGGGTTACCCATCGCTAGGGCACCGGCTCATTTAACTTGGTTGTATTTTATTTTTAAAATTTTTCCTAAATTTTTCTTATTAATATTTGAGTTAATTATGGTTCCTCACTTTAGTTTAAATATTTTTCTAGACTTCTAGCTGTTCGGACCAACATCGGTCACCGGAACAGTAGAATGTACGGAATTGCTACAGTGGGGGTGTTATAACTCTTCCCCTCTAATTTAAATTTCGTCCTCGAAATTTACCTGACTTAAGTAATCGTGGAGTTGCTACCTCCTTGCTTCTTCACTTCCTTATATTGCCTCATCAATATCTGGGTTTGGCTCCTCCTGAGCTTCCATAGCATATACCTGAGGTGCCACCCTAACTTCAGGCCTTTTAACTGTCTCAGAAACAATTTTCTGTGAAATGTCAGCCGTCTCTGGTCTACTCGATCTTTTACCCCTTTGAACTGTAGGGGTAGGTCTATCAACTTGTACTGGAGCTATTGAACCACTCCTCTGAGGGCAATCTCTTATGAAATGATCCGTAGCCCCACACTTGAAACACTCTCCAGTTAATTGTCGACACTCCCCTCTGTGTCTCCTACCACAGTGCATACATTTAGGCACTGGGGCTAATCCCCTTGTTACTGTGCCTGGGGAGCTGGCTATAGATATTCCAATCTGGCCTCTCTGGCCTTGTGTCTGATCTTGTGAACCAGAACCCTTAAGCTTCTTACTATTAGTCGGTATACTTAACTACCCTGGTCCAAATTCCCTCTTACACTGCCTATCTTTCCTATTCTGTTCACTTACTCTGACCCTTTCCACTTTCAGTGCTGCTTCAACTAATTTCATAAGGTTCATAATCCCCAAGGCAGTGATCATTATTTTAATATTGTCATTTAGCCCCTCTTCAAACCTTCTGCACCTCTCTGCTTCTGTGGGGACTATCTCTCTTTTGTAGTGGCTTAGTCTGACAAACTCCTTCTCATACTCTGCTACTGATAACTACCTCTGCCTCAGACTAATAAACTCTCTTCTCTTGTCTTCCAGGTACACACTTTCCACATACTTCTTCTTAAATTCAGCAAGGAAGAAATCCCAAGTTATCAACTCTAGTCGGACGTCACTAGACATGGTGTCCCACCACTGATAGGCATCATCTTGATGTAGGGACACAGCACCCTCCAAGTTCTTCTCTCGGGTGCAATGCAGTTGCTTCAATACCCTTATAGTGCGGTCTAGCCAATTCTCAGCCGCCACCGAGTCATCTTCTTTCTTACCAATAAAGTCCATTGCCCCAAATTTTCTTAGTTTTTCCAGATGGGATTTCTGCTGTGGAGGTGGTGGTGGTGACATAACCCCAGCCATCTGTCTGAAGAATTCAGCCATTTGCTAAAACATAGCTGGCGGAGGCTGTGCAGGCACTGCTGGTGTTGGTGGAGCAGGTTCTCTCTGGCCCCCAGTCTCAGCTGTAGGTGGAACACGACTCTCCACTTCCTCATCTAATGCCCTCTGTGATGTGGGGTCCATATCCTAATCAAAATAAGAAAGACAAACAAATCTGCATTAGTGTCACCTCGACTCTTACAAATGCAATGCATGGTATGAACTCTATCTAGACCCAGAAATGCCTAAACCATGCTCTGATACCACTAAATGTGACACCCCTTACCCGTCTACCGTGTAGCTAAGCAAGATATGCTATATAGTGTGCCGGAGCACCATATCTTATTTCATTACAATTTACTCTTTCTTAATTTATTTATTTATTCATTTATTAGTCACTAAGTAAAATTTATGTCATTTAATTTAATTATTAAAATTATGAATTAATTTAAAGTTCCGAAAATTTTACAGAAAATACAGCACAGTGCCGGCTAAAAATGGAGAAAACAGTTCTTCAGAACCTGTGAAAAAAAAAATACTTCCAATACGTTTTCAATCATTCCCAAACTCCATTTGTATCACATCAATTTATAACAATTTCTTAACAATTCCTCCATTTGTCATTCATTCATTTCACATCATCATCATGCTCAAATCATAAATAAATTCTCACATGGTATTTATAATCACAAAGTTACAAATACTTACATTAATACAAAATTATATTACATTTTGTTTCAAATACACATGATAAAATAAGATTTTTATTACAAAACTTACAAAAATCACAAAATACAAAATGGGACTTAGTGTCCTACCAATGCACTATAGCTTGTGAGGTGACACGGACACTATGCAGAACTGTGAACGGCTTTACCCAGTCTGTGGTCTACTGGGCTCTCTGTCCAAATCTTCAGTACCCACGCATTGCAAAAGCTATCACACCTCACTCCTCTGTAAGGCATGACATGATCCTGTAGAATACCTAATGAACTACCGAACTTTACCTACCAATAACTCATTAAGTATCCTACAAGGGATTTTAAAACCATTTTCTTACATTTTGGAAGTGGTAAGCATTTTGGTAGGAATTAAAATCATTTATTTGAAGTTTTAAAACTACTTAAAATTTTTGTCCCATTTTATTTTTTCGCAAATTTTATAAAAATTTCGGCAGAGTGCTGTCTGTATTTTGAGAAAATAGTTCTTCAAATACTTGAGAAAAACACTTCCAATAAATTTCCACAACTCCCAACCTCCAAATAATCTCAATTCAGCTCAAAATTCTCAGTTCAAACCATTTCAAAATAATTCTATCAACATTGCATTCAATAAAGCTAATTTACATTCACAAGTTTAATTTACAGATATAAAATCCAAAAACAATATTATTACAATTTATAAATTCAACTGCTCAACTTTACATTAATACATATGAACAATATCTATTTACATCAAACTAAATTACATTTGGTATAAAATAATACCCGTACAAAATTAGCGAAGGCTTTTCCAGTTCAGCAGCTCACTCTGCTGCTTTTTCCTTACTTCTATCTGCGACAGCAAAATAAGCTATCGCTGAGTATAAAAATACTCAGTGGTGCACAATAAAGATTTGAAATGCAGTACATAAAACATTCATTGATAAATAACAATTACATTTCACAAATTATCAAAACTCATTATAGTATAATTTTGGTCAAACAATTTAATAAACATAGTATTGCCAATTCATACACAACTTAAGCCATGACACAAAATTTCTGATCAATGCCGTGTTGTACACCACGACAAAGCGATCTATAAACCCACTAATCGAAGTCAATGAGGGAGGTGACTAGCTAGCTAATGAGTACTCATCTGATCTACAACCTCAATTGGTAAACCAGAAAGGGAGGAAAATAATCGATCTCACCCCATAAATGGAGGAGGAATAATAAGGCACTGTCATGCTAAGTGTGAATCAAAAAAATCAATTTCAAACATTTTATTCAAATGATTCGTGAGAAATCCAATAAATTTCCAAAGTCATAATTTCATTCACAAGATGGCAATACAATTCATAATTAACTTCAAATTTTCATAAATCACACTAAATCAATATTTCAATGACAAAAGGTTCAAATAAGGTTTATTGTGCACAAACCTGACGTGAGTCGCCTCTAGGCCTTGACTCAGTCTCTCAGAGCTTCCAAGTCTTTTTCAGCTGAAACACACAGTTTCACCAGTTCCATAACTTAGCATAAATCCAAAAATAAATTTAACTTCACTTTTACCTAGCTCTAACGTGCTAAATTCGACGTTCTCGAAATTTTTGTGTTTCGGGTTACTATTCACTATACTATTCAAGTCAAATTGTTGACTTTCTAAGGCTTAATAGATATGGGAATTCCAACTTCACCCACATACCACATTTTGGTCACCAAACTTGTTGGTTTTGGTCATTTTCTCAACACTTAAGTCTTTTAGGCAAAATTGTCAAATTTTCGGTTTTGGAGTCCTAAGTTGCACTGTTTCATTGGTCATTTTACTGTTGAAATTTGGCAAAACTTCCTTCATAGAAAATGTTCCCCATTATCTTAAGTTTATTCTCCTTTTTGAATCACCCCAATTGGAGTTTTGTAGCTCAAGTTATAAGCAAATTACATTTACTGTTCATGCTGCAGAATTTTGGTTCTGCAGATTTGTTGATCCAACTTCGTTCAGCAATTTGGTCAAGTTAAGTCCATAATTTGGTCTAATTTTCTTCATATGAAATGTTCTACTATGTCTTAGGTTTCCATCGGTTCAAGAATCGCCTAAATCGGAGTTTTCTAGAGAGAGTTATAGCCATTGAAACTTTACTATTCAAATGGCAAATCTGCAGTCTGCAGATTCAGTAACCCAATTTTGCTCAGTAATTTGATTTGGTTAATGGCATAATTTGGGTTTTTGTTCTTCATGAAAGTTTTAGATCTATATCTCACCTAACCATTGGTAAAACTCCAGGTCATTTAGACCTTCCTAGCTCGAGTTATGACTAAATGAACAAACACTGTTCATTTGGTCAGTTTGTGCAGTGGCAGCCTGCAATTTTTCAACTTTGATCAATTTGTTCACTAGTTTTTAGTCACTTTTTGGGCATGCTTCCTAAATGAAAATTGTGTCATTAAGTGCCTATTTTCATCCACAATTGGTCCCATATCCATTGGATTTGTAAAATTTCATTTTTGGTCCCTCAAAGGGAATTTTGGTCATGCTGCCAGCACATGACCTTCTCCAATCCGAATTGGCTTTTAATTCCAACACTTCTAACACACCTCATTTGGTCACAAATGACCATTTTTCACTTCAAATTAGGTCAAAGACATCATTTCACTATTTCTCCAAATTTTGTCTCCCAAACCCTAGGTCCAAAACCCTAACTTCCATGTTTAACTCACTTATTGAATTCTAATTGCATACTTAGAAGTTATACACTCATTCAAACTTAACTAATTCATAATTTGTATCAAAATTATCCATCCTCAAACCTAAACTCTAGCTGCCCACATTTCTATTTGGTCCACCATGCTTGATTTTATTCACTTATTTGTTGCTTACAAATGTAACTTAGCTACTTAAACATAAATTCAAAGAGAGAATGAAGGAAGAGTACCAACCTTAAGTGAGCAGAATTTTTAGCTCTAATTCTTCAATTTCACTCCCTTTTTCCTTTTCTTTTCTTCTTCAAATGCTTCCCCATGTGAAGTTAACAAGTGTTTATGGATTAATTTGGGGACAAAATAAGGTTAAGTGGGTGGAATCAAGCTTGTATCAAGCTTCCATGGGAGTTTTTTGGTGAGGGAGAGGGAGAGAGAATGGTTCACATTTTTTTTGAGAGGATGAAGTCTTCTTCTTTTTTTTTTTTTTTTTTTCTTTTGTTTTGTTTTTATCCCTATGGAAGACCCAAAAACCCATTTAATTAATTTATTAATTATATGACTTATAGCATCATGCATGATATCATGCCTGATGTCATCTTCCTACACCTTTTTAACTTTTTCATTTTCTCTTCTTTTTTTTTATTAGTTCTTTAATTTAATTCTCGATTCCGAAATTTTATTTTCTCCGATTTTATTTGACAGTTAGGTCAGGAGTTAGCTCTCGGGGTCAATTGACCAAATTGCCCTTCGTCGGGTCAACCCGGTTTGCAAATAATTCCATATTTCTTCTGGCTCCCTGACCTAATTATTTGATTGGCTTAACAGTTCTTTTTCATGATTTCTCTTTTCCACTGTGTTTATAAGGGTCCTAAGGACCGCGGTGTCACATTTTACGGTTCGAAATTTGAGTTTAAAATGACTTCGTAGTCGTTACCGAGAAGGTCACCCATCGCTGTGACTCTCGGCTCGTTTAACTTCTTATGTTCTGTTTTTCTTATTTTTACTTAACTAATTGGACATTACTAATTATTTATGTTTATAGGTTATCTAGTTGTCTTAGATGTGGTTCTAATCCCCTTAATTATTTGGACCGACTCCGATCACTGGAATAGTGAAATATACCAGGCTATGCAAATAGGGGTGTTACAAAAGCGACGCGCTAAGTATAAAGCTTAGTGGTGCCAATAATACAAGAAAATATAATATGCAAAATAAAAATAATAATTTCCTAGTTATTATGTTCATAAGAAATGAATAATTACTAATTTATTGTTTAGTCGAAGGCTAATTACATTTTATGATATTAACTTCTTCATGCATTTTGTTAATTGTTTTCTTGATGATTTTAAGCTTCTTTATTTTATTGTAATCATTATTGATCTTTATCTTGATTTATAATTTCCTTATTTTCATTAATAATCAATTCAATTACAATTACACTTTTCCATGCCCAAGTAACCTATACAAATTAACCGGACTGAATAAACGAATAAACTAGTACTGGTACCAAGTACCTCAGGATGTCACACCATCGGTCACAATGTGTCTCCCAGTGTACAAACAGAATGGCTAATAAGCCATAAAAGCAATAAGGCATAAAGCCAAGTATAACATCATAATCAGTATAGCCATAGGCTATCATCACAGAATGGCAATGAAGCCATACATCATACGCAGTACTGCTATTAGAACCCTATTGGCATGCCAACGTATCCAAACCAACCACATTAAGCCTATTAGGGCATATTACAAAGTTATTTCTTGAATATTTGTACTTTACATGTAGGGTTACTATTCATTTCATTAGTCAACTAAAATGTTGACTTTTTCATAGATAATAAGTATATTGGTTCAAATATCACCAACATACCACATTTTGCATTCTAAAGTTTTTGGTATTGGTTTCCAATTTCACTTTAAAGCTTAGTGTTAGTTATTCACAATTTTCAGATTTCAAGCATTAAGTTTACTATTCCATTGGTCATCTGTACAGTAGGAATTTGACAAAATTGTCTTCAAGAAAGTTGTTCCTTATTGTGTCTAGTCACATTTCTTTTTTTGAATCACTCCATTTAGAGTTTTTTTAGCTCAAGTTATGGCCTAAATACCATAACTGGACGGATTGCAATTTTCCAGATTTTTTCTGGGTAGAACCAATTCTGCAGGTTTTGCGAACTTACTGCAAGTCAGTTTTTGAACATGTTATGATCAAAATTGGTTTCTTCATGAAAGTTGTAGGTCTATATCTTATCTTTCTTCTGGTAAAATTTCAGGTCAATTGGACCTTTCTACACTGAGTTATGACCAAATGAATGAACACTGTTCATTTGGTCATTTTGCCCAGGCAGAATGCAAGTTACCCGGATTAGGGCAATTTTTAGGTCAACTTGGTTTGGTTTTCTAGGCAGGGTTTCTTCACCAAAGTTGTGCCATTTTGTGTTTAGTTTCATGTCCAATTATCCTTGCATCAATTAAACCTATACAAATCTATTTATAGCTGCCCAAACTTGCTGGACTCATACTCAGTCCTGCAGGTCACCAAGGGCAGCATGCCTAAACTCAACTCCAACATCCTTACTCACTTCAATTCCTACTCACACACATTCAAATGGTCACTAATTGACCATTACAATGTTAACATACCATTACATAAGCAAACCCTAATATTATTCACGTGTCCACATTTTCAAGGTTCATTCATGCATCACACTTGCATTTCACTTACTCTTGCATGATCAAGCACTCATCTCATGCTATGGGCAGCTCCTAACCACTTTGTTTCAAGTAATTTCATCAAACCCTAATCACTCCTAAGCTGCCAAAATTTTAGGGATGCAGACACAAATTTTTATTTTGTTTTCTTACACTTCCCACTTATTTCAAGGTATTAAACGTGGCTTAAGTAAAAGAAATAAAAGATTGGACACTAACCTCTTTTGCTCACTCTTCCAAGTATCAAAAAGTTCCTTCTTTCTTTTTCTTTTTGCTGGCTAGAGGATGTTCAAGTTGCAAGATTAATTTTTTGTGAAGCAAGGTTGTGGTTTTAAGGTGAAATGAGGTGGGATTTGGGAGCTTACTCAAGCTTCCATGGAGGTTGGGTTGGGGTAAGGTTTACGGCTGGTCTGGTTTTGGGGAAGAAACATATTTCTTTTTGTTTATTTTTACCTAATTTTACCTCTTTTTAATTGGTTTTTAATAGCTTGTTCAATTGTAATTGGTGGGAGCACTTTTAATGACATCATATGATGTCATAATTCCCTATTTCTTTTATTTTTCTTTCCTTTTCTTTTCTACTCATTTTCAATTTAATTTTTAGCAATATTTATTTATATTTTATGTCATAATAATTATTTACTTAACTGGACAAGTCGGCCAAAAATTATCTCTGAGGATGAAATGACCAAAATGCCCTCCATTTGGCTTAACAGACTAAAATTGTCTATACCGATTGAAAAATTTTTCTAAACCTTTTCTTGGCATTATAATGCTATAGAAACCTCAATGACTCTTCTTTGGAGTCTCAAAAATTATTTTATGAATTTTCTCCCTAGTTTAGGGCTCCTAGCTACGAAGACCGCAACTTCTCACTGGGTTACCCATCGCTAGGGCACCGGCTCATTTAACTTGGTTGTATTTTATTTCTAAAATTTTTTCTAAATTTTTTTTATTAATATTTGAGTTAATTATGGTTCCTCACTTTAGTTTAAATATTTTTTCAGATGTTCTAGCTGTCTGAACCGACACCGGTCACCAAAACAGTGGAATGTACAGAATTGCTGCAGTGGGGGTGTTACATTCTTGATGTTTCAAGTTCCTGGCCAAGACAGATAGATTTAATTAGAAAAAAGTTTCCAATGAAAAAAATCTTTTTAATCAAGAGCTGGAATTAAAAGAGAACATAATAATCATAGCAAATGGGATTTGACATAAACCATGACTCTAGCTCGAATTGGGATTTTGTAACAAAGAGATTCTAGCGCATGTTAACATATGATTATAGGTTCATTTAAGGTAAACCTTATTACTGATTGGGTGGCTATGACATGCTATGCTAGGTATTAACCATAGTCTATGAGCTGCATAAAATGATTTAGAGAAATCATTTATGGTAAGAAAGAGATCTTATGATATTAAGAGTTGATATTATGTCTCATTGCCAATTAGTGATGAGCCTAGTAAGTCACACACATTGTGACACCCCTTACTGCGACTCTGATATCCGAGTAAGATATGTCACCTGCAGTGTCTGCACACTCTATTTTACCTTAATTAATTTTTGTCATAGTTTTGAATATAGTTTATGAAATATAATTTATTTAAGCCATTTATCAAAAGTATTATTTATTTGAGGTTCCGAAAATTTTAAAGAAAATTCGATCAGGCTAAAAAATGAGAAAACAGTTCTTCAGAACCTATGAAAATCACTTCCAATATTCATGTCTCATCATCTCAAACTCCAATATCAAAATCTCAACAACATTCTTCAATTTCAGTTCTCAATCATCCATCACATGTGATAATCAAGTATAAATCACAATTAGATATTTACTTTTCCATTCACAAATACAATTTTCATAATTTACATGAATATCAAAATACATTACATAATTCTAAATACATATGAGAAAATAAAAATTTAGTTACAAAATGACAAAATTACACCTAGTGCCCTACCAATGCACTGCAGGTGGTGAGGTGACACGGACATCATGCGAAGCTGCGGGATGGACTCACCCGATCTGCGGTCTACTGGGCTCACGATCAGTATCTCCGGTACCTCTGGCGTGGCAAAAGCAACGCGCTAAGCAATAATGCTTAGTGGTGCAATAATAAAATAAAAGAAAATAGCAGAAAATAAATATGTAGTGAATGTATATGTTTTATTTGTTTTGAATTTGTATATCATTAACTTTGTCCATTTTCATTCATTTGGTTGCCCCAAGTAACCTACACTAGACGACTGGACTAGATAAACGGGTAAACTGGCACTGGGTATCAAGTACCTTGGGCCGTCACACCATCGGTCACATATGCATCTCCCGGTGTGCAACAGAACAGCTAACAAGCTGTAAATACATCAGGCACAAGGCCAAATCTCAATGCAAGGTCAGAATGGCTAAAAGCCATGAAATCACAGAATGGCATATTGCCATGTGCAGTACTGCTAACTGAACCCTATTGGCATGCCAAACTATCCAAACCAATCTTGTTAGGTATACTAGGGCATTTGAAACTTTTAAATTCTTCACTTTGTGAATTTCAAGTTTTGGTGTCACTATTCACCTCATTGGTCAACAAAAATGTTGACTTTTAGGTAGAAATTAGGTACATTGGTTTTGGCACTCCCAACATACCACATTTTGCATTTTAAACTTGTTGCAATTGGTCACCATTACCATTTCTAACTTAAAACCAAGAGGGCAGAAATTTCAGTTTTTGAAGCCTAAGTTTACTGTTCCATTAAGCATTGTTATAGTGGGAATTTGAAGAAATGGCAAACATGAAAGTTGTTCCTTATTTTGTCTAGTTGAATTTCCTTTTTTGAATCACTCTATTTGGAGTTTTTTAGCTCCAGATATGGTCCAAAAACCACAGCTGGCCGGATTTCCAATTCTGCAGAATTACCAAATCTACAGTACCATTAACAGTGACTATGACTGCCATTTGGGTTAGGTTATGGTCATAATTTGGGGTAGGTTTCTTGATGAAAGTTGTTTGTCTATGTCTTAACTTGTTGCTGTAAAAATTTCAGGTCAATTGACCATTTCTACAGTGAGTTATGGCCAAATAAACAGTTACTGTTCATTTAGTTATTTCTGCAGGTGCTGTTGCAGGGTATCCGGATTGGGGCCAACTTTTGGTCCTCTTGCTTTGGTCTTTTGGGCATGGTTTCTTCAGAAAAAATGTGCCATTATAAGCCTAGTTTCATGTCCGATTAACCAAACACCAATTGGACCAACACAACCAAAGATATGGCAGTCCAAGTGGGCTGGAATCACAGCCACCCTGCTGCACTCACTGGGCAGCATACTCATTCACTTTGCCATGCTATATTTCAGTCCAAATTATGGTCAAATTTCCTCAAATGGTCACTAATTGACCATTAGAATGTTCTTTAACAATTTCATAAGCTAAGTCCACATTTTACTCTCAAAACCCTAGTTTCCATTATAAATTTTTACAACATACCTTAATTACTAACTCATTCACTAACCACATGCATACATGCTTTAAACATGATCTCTAATTCAATTTAAGTCCATCAAAACACTCCATCATTGTTCCTTCCTTAGGGCTGCCAAAATTCATGGTAGGCATACACACAAATTTGGTTCATTTAATTCACAAATTCATGTTGATTTCAAGTCCCTAACATGGAAAATAAGGGTTTTAAGTAGATAGGTGCACTAAACTCTTGTAGGGCAGAATTTTCTAAGCTCAAACTTCACTTTCTTCCACTTTCTCTTCTTCTAATTGCTGCCCAAGTCTTGCTCTAGTGGTAAGGGAAATATTTAGTGAAGGGAGGATAAGTTTTTAAGGTGAATTGAAGTGGGAAATGAAGCTTAAGGGAGCTTTAATGGTGGAACCTCTTCTCTCTCTCTCTCTCAACGTTTTTTTGGCTGCCCAAGGTTGAAGATGCAGATTGGTTTTTCAATTTTTTTGGTCTCTTTTATCTCTTTTAATGAGTTCAACAAATTGTGATTGGTGGATAGGTTTTTAATGACATCATATGATGTCTTTATTAGGTATTTTCTTTCATTTTCTTTTCTTTTCATCTCTACTCATTTTCAATTTAATTTTTAGTAATGTTTATTCATATTTTAGATCATAATAATTATTTACTTAACTGGACAAGTCGGCCAAAAATCGTCTCTGAAGGCGAAATGACCAAAATGCCCTCCGTTTGGCTTAACGCGTCAAAATTGTCTGTACCGATTGAAAAATTTTTCTAAATATTTTCTTGGCATTCTAATGCCATAGGAACCTCAATGACCATTCTTTGGAGTCCCAAAAATTATTTTATGAATTTTTCCCCCTGGTCTAGGGCTCCTAGTTGCGAGAACCGCAACTTCCCTCTGGGTTACCCATCGCTTGGGCATGGCTCATTTAACTTGGTTGTATTTTATTTCTAAAATTTTTCCTAAATTTTTCTTATTAATATTTGAGTTAATTATAGTTCCTCACTTTAGTTTAAATATTTTTTCGGACGTTCTAACTGTCCGGACCGACACTGGTCACTGGAACAGTAGAATGTGTGGAGTTGCTACAGGGAGGGTGTTACAACTCTTCCCCTCTAATTTAAATTTCGTCCTCGAAATTTACGATCTAAACAGTTGAGGAACTGTTGCCTCATCATCTCTTCACTTTCCCAAGTTGCCTCCTCGGTGTTGTGGTGCCTCCAAAGCACTTTCACGATGGAATCTGCTTGTTCCTCAATTCTTTTACTTCGAGCCAGGATCCGTAGAGGTTCTTCTTCATATGTCAAATTAATTTGTATTTCAATTTCTTCCTGGAGATGACATGTGAAGGATCTGAGCGTATCTTACGAGCATGGACACGTGGAACACATTGTGGATCTTGTCCATTTCTGGTGGTAAAGCTAGCCTATAGGCCACTTTGGATCCACACGTTCAATGACTTCATATGGGCCAATGAACCTAGGGCTTAACTTACCTTTCCTTCCAAACCTCAATACCTTCTTCCACGGTGACACCTTGAGGAACACTTTGTCGCCAACCGCATATTCTATTTCTTTTCTCTTGAGTGCATAAGATTTACATGCATGCGAGGCAACCTTGATTGGCTTTGATTAGTTTCACTTTCTCCTCGATCTGTTTCACGGATCTGGCCCCACGATTTGTCTTCGCCCAATTCAGTCCGGCCTGCTGGAGTTCTACATTTCCTCCCATACAGTGCTTCATACGGGGCCATTTGGATGCTAGCTTGGTAGCTATTGTTGTATGTAAATTCTGCCAGTGGGAGGTATCTATCCCAACTTCCCTCAAACTCAATGACACAACTCCTCAGCATATCCTCAAGGACCTGGATTACTCTTTCTGATTGCCCATCCGTCTGAGGATGGAAAGCTGTGCTGAAGTGGAGTTGTGTACCCAAGGACTCATGCAACTTCTTCCAAAATCTCGATGTAAACCTGAGGTCTCGATCAGATATGATGGAAAGTGGAATTCCATGCAGTCTAACTATCTCACTGATATATAATTCTACTAACTTCTCCAGTGAGTAGTCAGTCTAAGCGGCGGGAAGTGTCTTGACCGTCAATCTATCCACTATCACCCATGCTGCGTCATGTTTCTTCTGGGTGAGAGGTAGACCACTTACAAAATCCATGGTGACCCGATCCCATTTCCATTCAGGTATGCGTATAGGCTGTAGCAAACCTGATGGAACTTGATGTTCTGCCTTGACTTGCTGACATGTCAAGCATTTAGTCACATAGTCAGCTATGTCCTTCTTCATACCAGGCCACCAATACTGAAGCTTCAGATCATGATACATCTTTGTACTTCCTGGGTGCATAGCATATACACTGGTGTGTGCCTCTTTTAGAATACTGGCCTTCAATTCCCCATTATCTGGTACACACAGTCTTCCTTTGTAATACAGACACCTATCTGCTTTCATCTCATAGTCAGTTGTTTTTCCCTCTGAGATTTTGCTCATAATAGCCATTAGCTTCTCATCTACCTTCTGCCCATCTAAAATCTGCTGTAACAGGGTTGGCCTCACTTGCAACTCAGCCAAAATAGCTCCATCTCGAATCAAAGTTAGACGGGCATTCAATGATCTCAAAGTTGTCATGGATTTTCTGCTCAAAGCATCAGCAACTACATTTGCCTTCCCAGGATGGTAGTCAATTACACAATCATAGTCTTTCAGGAACTCAATCCATCGCCTCTGTCTAAGGTTGAGCTCCTTCTGGGTTGGCAAGTATTTTAGGCTTTTGTGGTCCGTGTAAATGTAGCACTTTTCACCATACAAGTAATGCCTCCATATCTTGGTCACGAAGATAATTGCTGCAAGCTCTAGATCATGGGTAGGGTAATTTTGTTCATGTGGCCTTAGCTGCCTGAAAGCATAAGCGACCACCTTCCCCTCTTGCATCAATACACACCCTAACCCATTATGAGAGGCATCACTGTAAACCACAAAGTCCTTTCACGACCTTTGTGTGCTGCTGGTGCCTCTGTCAACATAGCCTTCAACTTCTCAAAACTGGTTTGACACTTGTCATTCCAGTCAAATCTGGCATTCTTGTGTAACAACTTGGTCATTGGAGCAGCTATTAAGGAAAATCCCTTTACAAATCTCCTGTAATACCCAGCTAGCCCCAAAAAGCTTCGACCTCGATTGTATTTACGGGAGGCTTCCATTCCATCACTGCTTCTATTTTCTTGGGATCCACCCTAATCCCATCAGCTGACACTATGTGTCCAAGGAATGCAATCTCATTCAACCAAAAGTCACACTTGGACAATTTAGCATACAGTTTCTTTTCTCTCAGGGTTTGCAGAACAATCCTCAAATGCTCATCATGTTCTTCCCTGGTCTTGGAATACACCAAAATATCATCAATAAAGACCACTACGAACCAATCTAAGTGTGGATGGAAGATACGGTTCATAAGGTCCATGAATGCTGCTGGTGCATTTGTTAGGCCAAAGGGCATCACTAGAAACTCATAATGCCCATACTGGGTCCTGAATGCAGTCTTTGGCACATCTGTATCCTTCACCCTCAACTGATGATACCCTGATCTGAGATCAATTTTGGAAAATACTCCTGCTACCTTCAACTGATCAAACAGATCATCAATTCTAGGCAACGGATATTTGTTCTTCACAGTCACTTTATTCAACTACCGGTAATCGATACATAGCCTCAAAGTCCCATCCTTCTTCTTTACAAACAGCACTGGAGCTCCCCACGGTGACACACTGGGGCGTATGAACCCCTTATTAAGCAACTCTTGCAACTGAGTTTTCAACTCCCTCAATTCAGTGGGTGCCATCCTATAAGGAGCAATAGAAATGGGTGTTGTACCCGGCAGTGTCTCAATAGCAAATTCAACTTCCCTTTCTGGTGGCAAACCAGGCAATTCTTCAGGAAACACATCTGGGAAGTCTTTTAATGTGGGTATGTCACTCAGGTTTGGCTTAGCCTGCCTAGTATCCACCACATGTGCTAGGTAGGCTTCACAGCCTTTTCTCATCATTCTTCTTGCAACTGTGGCTGAGATAACATTGGACAAGAAATCTGTCCTTTCACCCATAATAGTGATCTCATTACCCTCTGAAGTTTTCAGAGAAATTCTCTTCAATTTGCAATCAACTATTGCCTGTTGACGTGACAACCAGTCCATTCCCAAAATCACGTCAAACTCATGGAAAGGCAACTCAATCAGGTCTGCCAAGAATTCATACCCCTGAATCCTTAACGGGCAACCCTTGTATACTTTGTTCACTACCACACTGTGGCCCAATGGATTAGTGACCAGAATGTCTTGGTCACTCTCCCCTACTAGTATCCCCCTTTCTACGGGTAAGTTGATGCAGATGTATGAATGAGTGGATCCTGGATCCACCAATGCATGCAGTGTATTGTAGAGGGAGAACGCACGTACCTGATGACATCAGGGCATCTTGCTCCTCTGAGCTCTAATGGCATAACCTCTTGCGGGTGGTGAGTGCTGTCGAGCCTCTCTGTGGCTCAGATCTGAGGCCTTTGTGATGGTCCCACGGCCTCAGTTTGCAGGATTTTCTACCCTACGTAGTGCGGGAGCAGTGCATGCGCTTGTGTTGGAGCATTGTAGTAGTTCTGCGTGGATAGTTTCTCGGTGATGCTCTGTTGACCTACACCTTAGCGAGGCACGGTCACTCTCAACACTCCCCCTTGTGCCACTTGA
This sequence comes from Hevea brasiliensis, assembly GCF_030052815.1. Classification (NCBI taxonomy): domain Eukaryota; kingdom Viridiplantae; phylum Streptophyta; class Magnoliopsida; order Malpighiales; family Euphorbiaceae; genus Hevea; species Hevea brasiliensis. The sequence continues at coordinate 64,582 of NW_026614920.1, read as the reverse complement.
GACGGTGTGGACATGCGAGAAGATCTTTGGGCTGGTCCTGAACCCCATCCACGGAGGCTGCCCCTTGATGGTGTGGGTGACCTCTCCTAGGGGTAAACTATGGCACAGGCCCCGAGGTGACCACGACCTTGTGGTAGACTGAACTGCGTGCGGGTGGACCCTTGAACTTCTTCGGATCACGGGAGCTGAACTAGGTGACTGGGCCCCTTTTCATTGTCTCTCTCTTCTGGTTTGCTCACTTATTCTAACCTTTTCAACCTTTATTGCAGCTTCCACTAACTTGGTGAAGTCGGTGATTCCCAAGGTAGTGATCATGATCTTTATGTTGTCATTTAGTCCCTCTTCAAATCTCTTACACCTTTCAGCTTCATTAGGGACTATCTCCCTTCCATAGCGGCTTAATCGGACGAATTCCTTCCCATACTCGGCCACTGATAGCTGTCTCTGCCTCAGATTAATGAACTCTCTTCTTCTCTCTTCTAGGTATACAGTACCCTCATATTTCTTCTTGAATTCTGAGAGAAAGAAGTCCCAAGTTATAGCTTCTGGCTGCACTTCACTAGATACCGTGTCGCACCATTCATAGGCATCATCTTACAACAGAGATATGGCAGCCTCTAAGTTTTGTTCAGGAGTGCAGTGGAGTTGTTTTAAGACTCTGCTTGTTCTGTTCAACCAATTTTCGGCTGCAACAGAATCATCTTCTCTCTTGCCAAAGAAATCCACTGCTCCAAACTTTCTTAGCCTTTCCAGGTGTGATTTTGGTTGTGGAGGTGGTGGTGGTGCTGCTGCTGCTGACATTACCCCAGCCATTTGTCTGAAGAACTCGGCCATTTGCTGGAACATGGCCTGTGGAGGCTGAGCAAGCTCTGCTTGAGCTGGCGGAGCAGGTTCTCCCATGCCCCCAGTCTCGCCATCTGCAGTGGAGCATGACTCTCCACTTCCTCCTCAAGCGCCTCACGAGATGTAGGGTCCATATCCTATTCGAAATAACAAAGACAAACAGATCTGCATTAGTGTCACCTCGACTCTTACAAATGCAATGCATGGTATGGACTTAATCTAGGCCCAGAAACGCCTAAACCGTGCTCTGATACCACTAAATGTGACACCCCTTACACGGCTACAGTATATCCGAGTAAGATATGTCACACTGATGTCTAAGCACACTCTTTTTTACCTTATTTATTTTTTGTCTTAGTTTTGATTATTTTTTATGAAATATAATTTTTTTAAGCCATTTATCAAAAGTATTTTTAATTTGAGGTTAGAAAATTTTAAAGAAAATCAAGTGATCTGGCTAAAAATGGAAAAGCAGTTCTTGGAACTGTGAAAAACACTTCCAATATTCATATCTCATCATCTCAAACTCCAATATCAAAATCTCAACAACATTCTTCAATTTCAGTTCTCAATCATCCATCACATGTGATAATCAAGTATAAATCACAATTAGATATTTACTTTTCCATTCATAAATACAATTTTCATAATTTACATGAATATCAAAATACATTACATAATTCTAAATACATATGAGAAAATAAAAATTTAGTTACAAAATGACAAAATGACACCTAGTGCCCTACCAATGCACTACGGTGGTGAGGTGACACGGACCTGTGCGGAAGCTGCAGGATGGACTCACCTCTGCGGTCTCACTGGGCTCACGATCGGTATCTCGGTACCTACGCGTGGCAAAAGCAACGCGCTAAGCAATAATGCTTAGTGGTGCAATAATAAAATAAAAGAAAATAGCAAAAAATAAATATGTAGTGAATGTATATGTTTTATTTGTTTTGAATTTGTATATCATTAACTTTGTCCACTTTCATTCATTTGGTTGCCCCAAGTAACCTACACTAGACGACTGGATTGGATAAATGGGTAAACTGGCACTGGGTATCAAGTACCTCGGGCCGTCACACCATCGGTCACATATGCATCTCCCGGTGTGCAACAGAACAGCTAACAAGCTATAAATACATCAGGCACAAGGCCAAATCTCAATGCAAGGTCAGAATGGCTAAAAGCCATGAAATCAAAGAATGGCATATTACCATATGAAGTACTGCTAACTGAACCCTATTGGCATGCCAAACTATCCAAACCAATCTTGTTAGGTATACTAGGGCATTTGAAACTTTAAATTCTTCACTTTGTGAATTTCAAGTTTTGGTGTCACAAAAATATTGACTTTTAGGTAGAAATTAGGTACATTGGTTTTGGCACTCCCAACATACCACATTTTGCATTTTAAACTTGTTGGAATTGGTCACCATTACCATTTCTAACTTAAAACCAAGAAGGCAGAAATTTCAGTTTTTGAAGCCTAAGTTTACTATTCCATTAAGCACTATTATAGTGGGAATTTGAAGAAATGAAAAACATGAAAGTTGTTCCTTATTTTGTCTAGTTGAATTTCCTTTTTTGAATCACTCCATTTGGAGTTTTGTAGCTCCAGATATGGTCCAAAAACCACAGCTGGCCGGATTTCCAATTCTGCAGAATTACCAAATCTACAGTACCATGAACAGTGACTATGACTGCCATTTGGGTTAGGTTCTAGTCATAATTTGGGGTAGGTTTCTTCATGAAAGTTGTTTGTCTATGTCTTAACTTGTTTCTGTAAAACTTTCAGGTCAATTGACCATTTCTACAGTGAGTTATGGCCAAATGAACAGTTGGTCATTTCTGCAGGTGCTGTTGCAGGGTATCCAGATTGGGGCCAACTTTTGGTCCTCTTGCTTTGGTCTTTTGGGCATGGTTTCTCCAGAAAAAATGTGCCATTATAAGCCTAGTTTCATGTCCAATTGGCCAAACACCAATTGGACCAACACAGCCAATGATATGGCAGTCCAAGTGGGCTGGAATCACAGCCACCCTGCTGCACGCACTGGGCAGCATACTCATTCACTTTGCCATGCTATATTTCAGTACAAATTATGGTCAAATTTCCTCAAATGGTCACTAATTGACCATTAGAATGTTCTTTAACAATTTCATAAGCCAAGTCCACATTTTACTCTCAAAACCCTAGTTTCCATTATAAATTTTTACAACATACCTTAATTACTAACTCATTCACTAACCACATGCATACATGCTTTAAACATGATCTCTAATCCAATTTAAGTCCATCAAAACACTCCATCATTGTTCCTTCCTTAGGGCTGCCGAAATTCATGGTAGGCATACACACAAATTTGGTTCATTTAATTCACAAATTCATGTTGATTTCAAGTCCCTAACATGGAAAATAAGGGTTTTAAGTAGATAGGTGCACTAACCTCTTGTAGGGCAGAATTTTCTAAGCTCAAACTTCACTTTCTTCCACTTTCTCTTCTTCTAATTGCTGCCTAAGTCTTTCTCTAGTGGTAAGGGAAATTTTTAGTGAAGGGAGGATAAGTTTTTAAGGTGAATTGAAGTGGGAAATGAAGCTTAAGGGAGCTTTAATGGTGTAACCTCTTCTCTCTCTCTCTCTCTCAACGTTTTTTTGGCTGCCCAAGGTTGAAGATGCAGATTGGTTTTTCAATTTTTTTGGTCTCTTTTATCTCTTTTAATGAGTTCAACAAATTGTGATTGGTGGATAGGTTTTTAATGACATCATATGATGTCTTTATTAGGTATTTTCTTTTATTTTCTTTTCTTTTCATCTCTACTCATTTTCAATTTAATTTTTAGTAATGTTTATTTATATTTTAGATCATAATAATTATTTACTTAACTGGACAAGTCGGCCAAAAATCGTCTCTGAAGGCGAAATGACCAAAATGCCCTCCGTTTGGCTTAACGGGTCAAAATTGTCTGTACCGATTGAAAAATTTTTCTAAATATTTTCTTGGCATTCTAATGCCATAGGAACCTCAATGACCCTTCTCTGGAGTCCCAAAAATTATTTTATGAATTTTTCCCCCTGGTTTAGGGCTCCTAGTTGCGAGAACCGCAACTTCCCTCTGGGTTACCCATCGCTTGGGCACCGGCTCATTTAACTTGGTTGTATTTTATTTCTAAAATTTTTCCTAAATTTTTCTTATTAATATTTAAGTTAATTATGGTTCCTCACTTTAGTTTAAATATTTTTCCGGATGTTCTAGCTGTCTGGACCGACACCAGTCATCGGAACAGTAGAATGTATGGAATTCCTACCCGGAGAGTGTTACACACATACATAAGTAATCACTAAATTAAATATGATTTAATTAATTAATTAAAAAGTTTAAATGATTAATTAAATAGGTTTGGTTTGCAATTAGATTGTAAAGTCCCTAGCATGACTTGAAATCAAATCTAGGTTATTGGATGTATAGTATAAGTTAAATTTATATTTAAAGTGTTTAAATATGAATTTAATTAATGAGAAATTTGTAACATCCCCATTGCACGTGCTCTGTACCTTCTGTTGCTCCAGTAGTCAAATAACAGTCCAGGCAAGTTAGTATATCTGGAACTACACTTCGATGATGGTGAACAGACATATAATGATGAAATAAATAAAAAGAAAATACAAGAAAAATCAAACAAAAATGAAAGAGAGAAAACAAAGCTAAGTTAAACGAGCCGGCACCGTAGCGATGGGTGACCGCACCGGGAAGGCCGTTGCCGACCCTGGGACCGCAGAGAACCCTCGGAATTTAATTTTGAGACATAGATAAAGGTTTATTGAAATGTAATTGACACTAGAAATTTCAAAGAAAAATTAATAAATTAGTACAAAGAAAAAATGAAAAATCGAGAAACAGACAAAAATCGGTGTTACCGAAAAATCGGAAATGTAACCCGAAGAGGGGTATTTTGGTCAATTGACACCTAGAGTTGGCTTTTGACCAAAATGTCCATTAAAAATAAATGATATTACACTTTATAAATGTCATGAAAAATTAAATGGTGACACATTATGTAAATAGTGAAATAATTGAGCTAAAGGTGCAAATAATGAAAGTTTAACTAATTAAACAATTAGTTTAGAGTTAGTGCTCCACTAACTCAATCCTTGGGACATTATCTAAGACATTAGTGGGCAGAAACCACTTCTTCTTCACCAAAACACAAACCAGCCGAAACAAAACCTCCATGGAAGTCCACCATGGCCAAACTTCCTCCATCAACATGCACCATTGATCAAGCCCTCATTTTCACTTGCTTCCTTCATTAAAGCTTGCCTATTCACCTTGGGGAAGATATTGGCAACAAGAAAAACCAGATTTGGTGAAGTTTTGATAAGCATCAAAAGTTGTAAGTGTCCAAAATCCCTCCCTTGCTTTGGTAAAGCTTGTGTTTAGGTTGAGGTGAGTGTTTTGGTGAAGAGAAATGAAAGAAATAGTGAGAAATGAATTTGTCTATTTTGGCATCCATGAACCCTTGTTGAGCTTGAGTTATTTTTACTTCTAATGAATGAAAATGAAGGTTGATTGATTCAAATGAAAGTTAGAGTAAGTTTGTGCACAAGTATGTACATGTAGTGTTTAGATTAAAGGTGTGAAATGGAACCTTGAAGCCTTGAGCAAACTGCCATGTTTGGCAGCCCTAATAGCATGAATTTGTGTGTGAATATATGGTTATTAATGATATATGTTAATGTCAATTTGTGGGCAGCAAGTGTAAGTGATGTTGAAGTATGAATATGTTGAAGTATATGTGTAATATTAACATTGAAGTATGTTGAATTTTGGTGGAAGTGAATGTTGAACTTAATGATGGATTGTGTGCATTGAGCACTTGAACATTCTACCCAGAATTGTTGCTGAAATTGTGTACAATATATGTATAGAAGTGTTGTTGATTGAATATTGTAGTAATGAGGAGGAGGAGGAACATTAAATTGGAAGTGTATGAGCTTTGTGCAGGTTGTGTATTGAAGGCAGCACCTAACTGAGGCCATAAGTGCCAAACTATGAACCCAATTGGTATGAGGCCAATGTGGGGTGAAACTAGACACCAAATAGGCCAACTTTCATGTAGAAAGGTTGCCAAAATTCTGCCTAGAAACTGACCTTAAAAAGTGACCAAATCCGGATTAGTGCATTTGAGGCCTGAAAACTGACCATTTGGGCAGCAGTTAGTGTTTAGGCCATAACTCACTCAAAACAGGTCCAATTGACCTGAAATTTTTACCATGAATAGTTAATACCTATATCTACAAGTCTTATGAAGACACCAAAGCCCAGAAATGACCAGAACCAAGTCAAATGGCTTGCACAAGTTTGGGCACAAAAATTGCCGAACCAAAAGTGACCTAAAATTTGACCAAATTGTGCACTAAAAGTGCAATCTGTCTAGCTTTAGCAAATTGACCATATCTTGGTCTACACAACTCGGAATGACCTGAAATTTTGCCCCGCGTGCAATAATACATAGAGCTACAATTTTGCTTCTTTGACCAGAAGCTAAAAACCAAGGGAAATAGGACTTTAAGCTAGACCAATCTAGCACACAAAAATTGAGAATTTGACATTTTGCATACAATGATGCTTAAAGCATTTTGGCAATGAATGCCAACTTATAAAAATGGTAAATTGCACTATATTGGCAGCATATTGAGATATAAATTGTGACATATTGATGCTAGAAACAACTTATCCATATTACCTAAAAAGGTCAACATATGCATTGACTTGTGAATTATATAATAGTTAGTAAACTCCAAAAATTGAAGAATTAAACAATTAATTAATAATGTGCCCTAGTTTGCCTAGTTGACTAGTATGGATAGGTTGGCATGCCAATAGGATTCTGACAGCTGTTCTATAAATGGCTTTATGCCATAATGTGTTTTTACTGCCTATTATGCCGCACTGTGACTTTAATAGCCTACGACTATACATATTGTGTATTTATTTTTGGCTTATCGGCAGATTGACTATATGGCTTTTTAGCCACGCTATTTGCACACCGGGAGACACTTGGTGACCGATGGTGTGACGGCCCGAGGTACTAGGTACCCAGTGCCAGTATATCCGTTTATCCAGTCTTGTCAGTATATAGGCTACACGGGCAGTAATTCAAGTACTATTAAATTCAAATACCTAAATCCAATCTACTGACATACAGCACCACCAAAAATTTGTAAACACTTTATTTACTTTATTTTAGTGTATATTTCTTTACATTTGGCACCACTAAGCAAAATTGCTTAGCGCGTTGCTTTTGTAACGCGTAGGTATTAGAGACACAGCTGGGGAGCCCAGCAGACCTACTCTGGGTGAGACATCGATCTGCACAGAGTCGAGTCATCACCTTGCATTGCATACATGGTAGTGCTTAGGTTATCTTGTATTTTGTACTTTTGTTGTATATTTGAAATTTTGCCTTGTATTTTGTAATATTATGAAAGCTTTAAAGTTTGTAATATTTTGTACATATTAAATAACATGGAGATTTTCTGTATATATTTAAATTATTATGGACTATATTATGGAATCATTTAATGATGTAAAAGTCTATTGACTTTACTGAGAAATAGAGACTGTGAAATATTTGAGATTTTGACATCATAATATTAAACTGTTTTCAACAGGTTGGAAGGACAGTTTGTCCTAATTATAGACGGCACCTTGCCAAATTTTTATTATCAATCTTGAAACAGATTTTAACAAAGTATAACAATAGTATCAACATGATATGAATATTATGTAAATGACTTCTTAAAATCAAATTGAGTTCAAGAAATGAGATAATCACGGACTAGGAGTTAGGCATGCCGTGTAGCATGCCTTGCTTGGCTACTTGCAGGCGAGTGAGGGTGTTACATTTTGTTGTATCAGAGCAAGTTTTAGGCGTTTATGGACCTAGATAGATTGCATATCATGCATTGAATTGTAATTGTTAATATGACTCTAATGCAGTTATTTTGATTTGTTTTTTTATTTTGATTAGAATATGGACTCCACATCGCAGAGAGCGGTCGATGAGGAAGTGGAAAGTCATGCTCCATCTATGGTGAACCAGAGACAGGAGGGAACCTGTTCCACGATTACCAAATGCATCGACCACATTTCAAAGAAATTGAGTTCTTTACAGGATGGCGGGAGTTATGCCGCCACCACCTCCACCTCCACATCAAAAATCTCATATGGAGAGACTCGGGAAGTTTGGAGCGGTGGACTTTACGGGCAAAAGAGAAGATGATTACACACGGTGAAAACCGGTTGGACAAAGCTGGAAGAGTCTTGAAACAACTTCATTGTACTCGAGCAGAATTGGAAGGCTCCAGTATCACTCTGCGAGGATGATGCATACCGTGGTGGGATCTGATAACTAGTGAGGTGCCACCAAAGCAGATAACTTGGGATTTCTTTCTCACCGAGTTCGGAAAGAAGTATGTGGGCGATGTATACTTGGAAGAGAAGAGAAGGGAGTTTATTACCCTACGCGAGACAGTGTGATGGCTGAATATGAAAGAGAATTTGTCAGACTGAGCCGCTATGGGCGGGAAATAGTCCCTAATGAGGCAGAGAGATGCAAGAGATTTGAGGAAGGACTCAATGATAACATTAAAGTAATGATTACAGCCTTGGGGATTATAGAGTTTTCCAAGTTAGTGGAAACTGCACTGAAGGTTGAAAAAGTTAGAATGAATGAGCGATGTATGGGACAGAACAGAAAAGAGGTCGTGGTCGACCAGTACATCTTACGCCCTAGCAAGAAATTCAGAGGTTCGCCTACTCAGAGTTTTAGTAGAGCACCAAGTCAGGGTCAGTCACAGAGGCCCAAATCTCAGTTTACACCAAGGAGAGGCTAGTCCACCCCTTCAATGGCTAGCTCTCCAGGGACAGGGTACAGGAGACCAGCCCCAACGGTATCTGTTGCTTGCCCACATTGCCAAAAATGGCATAAGGGTGAATGTTGGAGGATGACAGATGCATGTTTACGGTGTGGATCTACAGACCACCTAGTCCGAGATTGTCCACGCAGAACTGCTACATCCACTCTAGTATCAAGTGATAGGCCCGCCTCGGCCCAAGGGGTAGAAGGCGGGTAAGGCCGAGGCAGCAGATTTCATAAAACACGTGTCGAGTGCGTGGAGAGAGCGGAAGCGTAAAACTAGCCAAAGCCTATGCTATAAGGGCACAGGAGGAACAGGATGCTCCAGATGTTATCAAGGGTACGTTCCTCCTTTATAATACTTCTGTGCATGCATTAGTGGATCCTGGATCTACTCATTCATATATTTGTATCAAGCTGCCCGTAGAAAAGGGAATACCAGTGGAGGAAAGTGACCAAGACATCCTGGTCACAAATCCGCTAGGCCACAGTGTGGTAGTAAACAAGGTGTATAAGGGCTGTCCATTGAAGATTCAAGGGAAAGAGTTCTTAGCAGACTTAATCGAACTGCCTTTCCATGAGTTTGATGTGATTTTGGGAATGGACTGGTTATCCCATCATCAGGCAATAGTAGATTGTAAATTGAAGAGAATCTCTCTGAAAACTGCTGAGAACGAAGAAATAATAGTTGTGGGTGAAAGGACAGATTTCTTGTCCAATGTCATCTCAGCTACAGTTGCAAGGAGATGGTTGAGAAAAGGGTGTGAAGCCTATCTGGCACACGTGGTTGACACTAGGCAGGGTAAACTTAACTTATCTGACATACCCACAGTAAGGGATTTCTCTGAGGTGTTTCCAGAGGAATTGCCTAGTTTACCATCAGAAAGGGAAGTTGAATTTGCTATTGAGATTATGTCGGGTACAGCTCCAATTTCAATTGCTCCATATAGGATGATGTTAGTAGTATGCCCTAGAGCATATCATTTAATATGTATCTTGTATATATTTTTATTAATAAAAGGCATTTCCACTTTTCCGTTTACATAATATATTTATGTGTAATAGAAAAGGTCCATTGATATTTTGTTAGAAATATTATTCTTAAGTTGTTAAGAATATGAGTGACAATATTTCTATCACAAAGTATCATAAATAGGTTCACAATCGAGGATACTTCATAATAAGGACATGACTTATCCGGAAAGATTGTATTCATGTTTGTTCCTAAGTTATTTATATGAGATATAAATAAGATGGAATGGTGAGTCTCATGCCATATGACAAACATGATAGGCACTTATAAATGATAAGTAGGCCGAACCAGTGACACTTATGACAAGCACATGGAGTTTATTCTTGTCAATGTTTTGTCATAAATCATATCAGTGCATATAATCTTTAGACCTGAGATAGCACAGTTATCTTATATATAGGCAGTTTGAGTTTGATACTGCTTTCATACTTGTACTGTGTATGGGTATATGGGCATGTGTTGGCTCCTACTAGTTATATATGGAGGTAGGTGTTGATCAAGATGGAATCTGTTCCTCTAAGTAAATAGAGATAAAATCCTATGTTCATTTAATTGTTCTAGATGTTTCAAGTTCTGCCAGACAGATAGATTTATTCGTAAAAGAGTTTACGATGAGAAAATCTTTTAATCAAGAACTGGAATTAAAAGAGAACATAATATTCATAGCAAATGGAGTTTGACATAAACCATGACTCACTTGAGTTGGGATTTTGTAAGAGAGATTCTAGTGCATGGTAACATATGATTATAGGTTCATTTAAGGTAAACCTTATTACTAATTGGGTGGCTATGGCATGCTATGCTAGGTGTTAAACATGGTCTATGAGGTTCATAAAATGATTTAGAGAAATCATTTATGGTAAGAAAGATTACGATGATATTAAGAGTTGATATCATGTCTCAGTCCCAATTAGTGATGAGCCGAGTAAGTCACACCCATACACAAGTTATCACCTAATTAAATATGATTTAATTACTTAATTATAGAGTTTAAATTGATTAATTAAATATGTTTGGTTTGAAATTATAATGAAAATACACTAGCATGACTTGAAACAAAATCTAGATAATGCTATGTATAATATAATATAAATTTTTTTTGAAAGTGTTTAAATATGAATTTAATTAATGAGAAATTAATTAATAGAGATAAATTAATAAATTTATATTTGATAAAAATTGATTAGAATAAGAAAATAATTATTTTGGGTTAAGAACTCAAAATTAAGACACAGGGGCATTTTGGTCATTTTGCAGTGTGACACGTGGCACCATGAGATGGTGACACATGGCATAACACATAAGCTTGCCAAATGTTTTTTAATCATGTAAGATGATTAAAATTAAGATTAAATATAGGTTTGACACTTGGCACAATGTGATTGGGTCACTTAAACCTAGAGCTAATCAAAGGGTGACATGTGGCAAGGGTTTAATGTGTTAACCTAGCTATTTAAGTGTTGTTATGAGAAAATAAAATACAACCAGTAGCCACACTCCTTTGTCACGCCATTTTGCAGCCCTCCCTCTATTCTTCTTCATCTCTCATCAATTCAAAGAGATTAGCCATCAATCTCTTGAATTAAGAACACTAGAAATTATTTCTAGTGTCCTGTTTACATCTTTAATCTCTTAAAAGGCAGAACTTGATTTTCTAATTAATAGAAAAAGCTTTAGAAGCTCTTCAAGGGCTGCCATAGGTGTTTTTTTTTTTGTGTGGACAAGCTAGAGGGACAACATCTGGTGTCCTGAAGACGAATCTCAAAGGCGCAGACACGCTGCAGTGCATCAAGAGGTTAGTGTAATCGTTCTTGATTTAATCTAGGGTTCTAAAATTAATCTGATTAATTTTAAAAATCTTAAATGGCAAATACAGATCCAAAAACATATTAAAAGAGTTTTAATATGTTGTTTATCATTGAAATCAAATAGATAAAAAAATAAATCTTGCATGATGCATGTGACCCTAGGTGAAAATTTTTGAATTCAATGGTATAAACTTGTGTTTTTCACGCTTCCGTTCCTTCAGATGGCACCTGCTGAATTGAAAAAGTTAAAAATCCAGCTACAAGAATTACTAGATAAGGGGTTCATACGCCCCAGTGTGTCACCGTGGGGAGCTCCAGTACTATTTGTAAAGAAGAAAGATGGGACACTGAGGTTATGTGTTGACTACTGGCAGTTAAACAGAGTAACAGTGAAGAACAAGTATCCATTGCCTAGAATTGACGATCTGTTTGATCAGTTGAAGGGAGCCGGTGTGTTTTCTAAGATTGATCTCAGATCAGGGTATCATCAGCTAAGGGTTAAGGATACAGATGTGCCTAAGACTGCATTTAGAACCCGGTATGGGCATTATGAATTCCTGGTGATGCCATTTGGGTTAACAAATGCTCCAGTAGCATTCATGGACCTTATGAACCATATCTTCCATCCATACTTAGATCGGTTCGTAGTGGTCTTCATTGATGACATCCTGGTGTATTCCAAGGATAAAGCAGAACATGATGAGCATTTGAGAATTGTTCTGCAAACTCTAAAAGAGAAGAAATTGTATGCTAAATTGTCCAAGTGTGAGTTCTGGTTGAATGAGATTGCATTCCTTGGACATGTAATATCAGCTGAAGGGATTAGAGTGGATCCCAAGAAGATTGAAGCAGTGATGGAATGGATGCCTCCCAGAAATACAACTGAGATCAGAAGTTTCTTGGGGTTAGTGGATATTATAGAAGATTTGTAAAGGGATTTTCCCTGATAGCTGCTCCAATGACCAAATTACTGCACAAGAATATGAAATTTGACCGGAATGACAAGTGTCAAGCCGCTTTGAGAGGTCAAGGCTATGTTGACAGAGACACCAGCAGTTAACAGTCAATGTCCGAAAAGACTTTGTAGTCTACAGTGATGCCTCACATAATGGGTTAGGGTGCATACTGATGCAAGAAGGGAAAGTGGTCGCATATGCTTCTAGGCAGTTAAGGCCACATGAAAAGAATTACCCTACTCATGATTTAGAGTTAGCAGCAATTATCTTCGCATTGAAGATATGGAGGCATTACTTGTATGGAGAAAAATGCTACATATACACAGACCATAAGAGTCTGAAGTATCTGCCAACCCAGAAGGAACTTAATTTGAGACAGAGGCGATGGATTGAATTCCTGAAAGATTATGATTGTGTGATTGACTACCACCCTAGGAAGGCAAATGTAGTCGCTGATGCTTTAAGCAGAAAATCTATTGTAGCATTAAGATCTCTGAATGCCCAACTATCCTTAACTCATGATGGAGTTATTTTGACTGAGTTGCAAGTGAAGCCGAATCTGTTACAACAGATACAGGATGGGCAGAAGACAGATGGGAAATTAATGGCTGTTATGGGCAAAATCACTGAGGGGAAGGAAACTAAATATGAAGTGAAAGAAAATGGGTGCCTGTACTATAAAGAAAGAGTATGTGTACCAGATGATAAAGAATTGAAAACCAGTATTCTGAAAGAAGCACATAACAGTGTGTATGCTATGCACCCAGGATGTCACACCCTACCCCTCTGTAAGGCATAACATGATCCCGTAGTATACCTAATGAATTACTAACTCCATCTACTGATAACCCATTAAATACACTACAAGGGATTTTAAAAACTTTTCTTACTTTTTTTACAGTGGTGAGCACTATTTACAGGTATTAAAAACCTTTTTGAACTGAAGTGATAGAACTAACACCTTTGAATTATTTGGAATTTCTGTAAAAATTTTGGCAGAGTGCCATCTGTATTTTGGATAAAACAGTTCTGTAAAACCTGTAAAAAGCACTTCAATATTTTTTTCAAATCTCAACTCCAACATATTTCTCAACACAACATGTTTCTCAACTCAAATCCACAGTGATTTTTCAAAGAACGAGATACAAGAAATATAATTCAATTTTTACAAGTCAAAATAACTCATAATTTACTTACAACTTCAATGTACAATTTTAATTTACAACTGCTCAAAACCAAAAACAATATGTACATACAGTGAACATACATTATAGTACAAAATTCAAAATGTGGTATACTCGTTATACGAAAATCTCTCATTGGAGGTACTAGCGGCCTAGTCTGTCCCTGTCTGTCTGCCTACTGCGACAAAGAATAAAGCTATCGCTGAGACAATGTCTCAGTGGTGCACAACATTAACCAAATACAACTTTAAATCACAATTCATAAATCATTTAAATGATGGCTATGTAAAATCATAGTTAAATTCAAGACAATGAGTGTCAGGAGGAATTTAACACAATATCACAATAAATCTCAGAGATCAAAACATAGTGAGCTTCAAAAGACAGTGAATGTCAATAAGGATTTAACTCCATTTCACAATCTCATAATACAAATCAATAAATCACACACACACAGCTTAATCATGTTCCAAAGTTCAATTCGTCTCAAAAGCCAATGGCTAATGAGGTATTCAATTCGTCCCAAAAGTCGATGACTAATGAGGAATAACATAGCTAGCTAGCGAAATATGAGTACTCATCCAATTCGTCCTCAACAGCACACACCTCAACACTTCACCAGAGAGGGAATTCAATTCGTCCCACTAGACAAGCCATGAGGAATACAATCAAGATACATGATAGTCGTGGTTTCAAACCATTTCCAATGCTTTTCAATCAATAAGTATCCATCAATATCATTCAAACAATTTTACACAGTTTCAAGCAATAAATATCCAGTCAAACACATTTCCACAATTTAAAACAATAATGTACAAATAGTCATAATTCATTTCAATTGAAAAATTCAAAAGAAATAGTTGTTGTGCACAAACCTCTGATAATTGTCTCACTGTCCGACTCTGTTTCCTTCCTTTCCTCGAGTCTTTACTAATCGAGAAACACAATTTGAAGTGTTTCAGTACTAAATTAAACTGTCTCTATCGATAATGCTTGATAAGTAATTCACTGAAAGCTATTATTTGCTTAATCACCTAATATATCGACCCTCGATGCGTTCTAGGTAAATTAGGTTTTAGTGTTACTAATATGTCACATTCGATAGTCTTTTAGGGTTGGTACATGTTACTAATTTCATTTCCTTGTTTAGTGCATTTTATTGCAACTTGCTGGATTCCAGGATACTAGTTTGACCTAGCCGGACGACCTAGTTCTCTCGGTTTTTGGGTTTCGGTCAAAACTACAAACTTGTAGATCTATGTCTTATGGAACGCGGGGCAAACTTTTAGGTCATTCTGAGTTATGTAGACCAAGTTATGGTCATTTTACTATTGCTGGTCAAATGGCATCAAATTTGGTCAACTTTGGTTCGGCCAGTTTTTGGACCCGAACTTGTGCAAGCTGTTTGACTTGCTTATGGTCATTTCTGGGCTTTGGTGTCTTCATAAGACCTGTAGATATGGGTCTTAATATTCATGGTTAAAATTTCAGGTCAATTGGACCTGTTTTGAGTGAGTTATGGCCTAAACACTAACTGCTGCCCAAATGGTCGGCCAGCCTCACTTGCACTTAATCCGGATTTGGTCATTTTTCAAGCTACCTTGCAAGCAGAATTTTGGTATGCTTCCTTCATGAAAGTTGGCACATTTTGTGCCTAGTTTCACCTCTAATTGGTCTCATACCAATTGGAGCCACACACTTAAAGTTATAGGCTAAAATGCATACTGTCCTTAAATACATTGCTTAACATCTATCAATTGCACATTTACTTGCTATAAATCCACTTCTCTTACCAATTTTGATTTGGTACATTACCAAAACCATTTATCACTTCACAATAAAGTCACTTTGGGCAGAATACAATATCCTCAATACACCAAATGAAACACTAATTCACAAAGTCCAAATACAACAATATGTACACATAAACACTCCTAATTATTACATACAATTTCCACAACCAATTTATATACATATTCATCAATCCTCAATTTCACAATTCACCCAATATCTTCATGAATTTAAACATTCATCAAGAAGTCCCAAGGCTGCCGAAATGCTCCCCATTGCCAAAATTTCCCATGATTTCGTCAACTTCCATTTCAAGTGCACAATCACCATATACATGTGGGATTAACTTACTAGGACATTAAATCACCCTACTCAACATGAATTCCCATTAAATATATGCATGAATATTTCATTAAATATACAACTCCATGGCTGTCCAAAATTGGATATGTCAATAACTTCTCAAACTTTAAAATTTCTTCACAAAGCAAACACCCATAACATGCTTACAAACTTTAACAAAGAAATATTCAAAAATACAAACTTACCTATTGTTAGGATTTGTTAAATCTTCACTAAAACTTCTTGAAATTGTTATCAAACTCTTCCAAGTAATGTGTGGATAAATTTTAATTAAGATAGGTGTGGAAAAGAAGGCTTGATCATGGAATTATTAAGGTTTGAAGGTGGGCGGCCATGGGAGGTTTTGTTGGAGTTCATTCGCCATGGTGATTCCTAAGCTTGAAGATGAAGTTGCAGATTGTATAATGGGTGTACACCTGCCCATTTAGTTCTTAATTTATTCCATAGTGGTCCACTTACACAAATTAATTCATTTTATATGTTAAATTTTCATTTATTCCACATTAAACCCATAATTTTTGCTATTTACTTTATATACCACCAATTTAATTTTTCATTATATTTTCCAAGTGTAATATTATTTATTTTTAATGGAAATTTAGGTCAAGAGACAACTCGGGATGTCAAATGACCATAATGCCCTGTTCAGTTACATTCCGATTTTTCGGTAACATCGGGTTTTGTCCATTTTTCGATTTCTCACTTTTATTTTTACTTATTAATTATTTTTTATTTGATGTTTCTAATGATATTTATACTTCAATAGGGGTCTCTTTAAGTCCTAAAAATATTTTTCGTGGTTCCTCAGCCTAGGGCTACCAACGGTCCACGCCGTGACTTCCCGGTGCGGTCACCCATCGCTAGGGTTCTCGGCTCGCTTAACTTGGTTACCTTTCTTTGCTATTATTTTTCCTTTGTTTTTCTTGTATTTTCTTTTCTTGTATTTCGTTATTTTATGTCTCCTCCCTCATATCAAAGTGTACTTCTAGGCATCCTAGCTGTCCGGAAAACATTGGTCACCGGAACAGTAGAACGCACTACCGAACATAGGGGTGTTACACAGGAAGCACAAAAATGTACCATGACCTGAAACTCCAATACTGGTGGCAAGGTATGAAGAAGGACATAGTTGACCATGTAACTAGATGCTTGACCTGTCAACAAGTCAAAGCAGAACATCAAGTTCCATTAGGTTTGTTACAGCCCATAAACATACCTGAATGGAAATGGGACCGAGTCACTATGGACTTTGTCAGTGGTCTACCTCTCACTCAGAAGAAGCATGATGCAGTATGGGTGATTGTGGATAGGTTAACCAAATCAGCACATTTTCTGCCAGTTAGAACTGACTACTCACTGGAAAAGCTAGCAGAATTGTACATCAGTGAGATAGTTAGACTACATGGAATTCCACTTTCCATTATATCTGATAGAGACCCGAGGTTTACATCTAGATTTTGGAAAAAATTACAAGAATCCTTAGGCACACAACTCCATTTTAGTACGACTTTTCATCCTCAGACGGATGGACAGTCAGAAAGAATAATCCAGGTAAATTTTGAAACTCATTGAGTTATTGTAAACAATAATTGAACTGATAATGATAATAATAACCGAATATATGGGATAGGTCCTCGAGGATATGCTAAGAAGTTGTGTTATTGAGTTTGAGGGAAGTTGGGACAGATACCTTCCACTGGCAGAATTTGCATATAACAATAGCTATCAAGCTAGCATACAGATGGCACCCTATGAAGCCTTCAGATGGGAGAAAATGCAGAACACTGTATGTTGGACTGAATTGGGTGAAGATAAGCTAGTGGGGCTGCACTGATAAAGCAGACAGAGGAAAAGGTGAAACTGATAAAGGCCAATTTGAAAGTTGCCTCGCATCATGTAAATCTTATGCTGACTTGAGGAGAAAAGACATTGAGTATGAAGTTGGCGAGAAGGTATTTCTCAAAGTATTACCGTGGAAGAAAGTGTTGAGATTCGGGAAAAAGGAAAATTAAGCCCTAGGTTTATTGGCCCATATGAAGTTATTGAACGTGTGGGACCAAAGAGCCTACCGATTAGCCTTACCACCGAAATGGACAAGATACATAATGTGTTCCATGTCTCGATGCTCAGAAGATACAGATCAGATCCTTCACATGTCATCTCAGCAGAAGAAATTGTGGTACAACCTGACCTGACATATGAAGAAGAACCAGTTAAAATCTTGGCACGAGAGGTAAAAGAGCTCAGAAATAAGACAATTCCACTAGTGAAAATCCTATGGAGACACCATAACACAGAAGAGGCAACATGGGTGAGTGAGGAGACAATGAGACAACAGTTCCCTCAGCTCTTCACATCAGGTAAATTTCGAGGACGAAATTTTTATTTAGAGGGGAAGAGTTATAACATCCCCATTGCACGTGTTCTGTACGTTATGTTGCTCCAGTAGTCAAATAACAGTCTAGGCAAGTCAGTATATCTGGAACTACACTTCGGTGAAGGTGAACAGACATATAATGATGAAATAAATAAAAAAGAAAATATAAGAAAAATCAAACAAAAATAAAAGAGAGAAAACAAAGCTAAGTTAAACGAGCCGGCACCGTAGCAATGGGTGACCGCATCGGGAAGGCCGTTATCGAACCCGGGACCGCAGGGAACCCTCGGAATTTAATTTTGAGACATAGATAAAGGTTTATTGAAATGTAATTGACACTAGAAATTTCAAAGAAAAATTAATAAATTAGTACAAAGAAAAAATGAAAAATCGAGAAACAGACAAAAATCGGTGTTACAGAAAAATCGGGAATGTAACCCGAAGTGGGGTATTTTGGTCAATTGACACCTAGAGTTGGCTTTTGACCTAAATGTCCATTAAAAATAAATGATATTACACTTTATAAATCTCATGAAAAATTAAATGGTGACACATTATGTAAATAGTGAAATAATTTAGCTAAAGGTGCAAATAATGAAAGTTTAACTAATTAAACAATTAGTTTAGAGCTAGTGCTCCACTAACTCAATCCTTGGGAAATTATCTAAGACATTAGTGGGCAGAAACCACTTCTTCTTCACCAAAACATAAACCAGCCGAAACAAAACCTCCATGGAAGTCCACCATGGCCAAACTTCCTCCATCAACATGCACCATTGATCAAGCCCTCATTTTCACTTGCTTCCTTCATTAAAGCTTGCCTATTCACCTTAGGGAAGATATTAGCAACAAGAAACACCAGATTTGGTGAAGTTTTGATAAGCATCAAAAGTTGTAAGTGTCCAAAATCCCTCCCTTGCTTTGGTAAAGCTTGTGTTTAGGTTGAGGTGAGTGTTTTGGTGAAGAGAAATGAAAGAAATAGTGAGAAATGAATTTGTCTATTTTTGGCAGTCATGAACCCTTGTTGAGCTTGAGTTATTTTTACTTCTAATGAATGAAAATGAAGGTTGATTGATTCAAATGAAAGTTAGAGTAAGTTTGTGCACAAGTATGTACATGTAGTGTTTAGATTAAAGGTGTGAAATGGAACCTTGAAGCCTTGAGCAAACTGCCATGTTTGGCAGCCCCTAATAGCATGAATTTGTGTGTGAATATATGGTTATTAATGATATATGTTAATGTCAATTTGTGGGCAGCAAGTGTAAGTGATGTTGAAGTATGAATATGTTGAAGTATATGTGTAATATTAACATTGAAGTATGTTGAATTTTGGTGGAAGTGAATGTTGAACTTAATGATGGATTGTGTGCATTGAGCACTTGAACATTCTGCCCAGAATTGTTGCTGAAATTGTGTACATTATATGTATAGAAGTGTTGTTGATTGAATATTGTAGTAATGAGGAGGAGGAGGAACATTAAATTGGAAGTGTATGAGCTTTGTGCGGTTGTGTATTGAAGGCAAGACCTAACTGAGGCCATAAGTGCCAAACTATGAACACAATTGGTATGAGGCCATTGTGGGGTGAAACTATACACCAAATAGGCCAACTTTTATGTAGAAAGGTTGCCAAAATTCTGCCTAGAAACTGACCTTAAAAAGTGACCAAATCCGGATTAGTGCATTTGAGGCCCAAACCGACCATTTGGGCAGAAGATTAGTGTTTAGGCCATAACTCACTCAAAACAGGTCCAATTGACCTGAATTTTTACCATGAATAGTTAAGACCTATATCTACAAGTCTTATGAAGACACCAAAGCCCAGAAATTACCAGAACCAAGTCAAATGGCTTGCACAATTTTGGGCACAAAAACTGCCGAACCAAAAGTGACCTAAAATTTGACCAAATTGTGCACTAAAAGTGTAATCTGTCCAGCTTTAGCAAATTGACCATATCTTGGTCTACACAACTCGGAATGACCTGAAATTTTGCCCCGCGTGCAATAAGACATAGAGCTACAATTTTTCTTCTTTGACCAGAAGCTAAAAACCAAGGGAAATAGGACTTTAAGCTAGACCAATCTAGCACACAAAAATTGAGAATTTGACATTTTGCATACAATGATGCTTGAAGCATTTTGGCAATGAATGCCAACTTATAAAAATGGTAAATTGCACTATATTGGCAGCATATTGAGATATAAATTCTGACATATTGATGCTAGAAACAACTTATCCATATTACCTAAAAAGGTCAACATATGCATTGACTTGTGAATTATATAATAGTTAGTAAACTCCAAAAATTGAAGAATTAAACAATTAATTAATAATGTGCCCTAGTTTGCCTAGTTGACTAGTATGGATAGGTTGGCATGCCAATAGGATTCTGACAGCTATTCTGTAAATGGCTTTATGCCATACTGTGTTTTTACGGCCTATTATGCCACACTATGACTTTAATAGCCTACAGCTATACATATTGTGTATTTATTTTTGGCTTATCGGCAGATTCACTATATGGCTTTTTAGCCACGCTATTTGCACACCGAGAGACACTTGGTGACCGATGGTGTGATGGCCCGAGGTACTAGGTACCCAGTGCCAGTATATCCGTTTATCCAATCTGATCAGTATATAGGCTACACGGGCAGTAATTCAAGTACTATTAAATTCAAATACCTAAATCCAATCTACTGACATACAGCACCACCAAAAATTTATAAACACTTTATTTACTTTATTTTAGTGTATATTTCTTTACATTTGGCACCACTAAGCCAAATTGCTTAGCGCGTTGCTTTTGTAACGCGTAGGTATTGGAGACACAGCTGGGGAGCCCAGCAGACCTACTACCGGGTGAGACATCAGATCTGCACAGGAGTCCAGAGTCATCTGCACTGTATTGCATACATGGTAGGACTTAGGATATCTTGTATTTTGTACTTTTGTTGTATATTTGAAATTTGGCCTTGTATTTTGTAATATTATGAAAGCTTTAAAGTTTGTAATATTTTGTACATATTAAATAACATGGAGATTTTGTGCATATATTTAAATTATTATGGACTGTATTATGGAACTGTTTAATGACTGTAAAAGTCTATTGACTTTACTGAGAAATAGAGACTGTGAAATATTTGAGATTTTGATATCATAATATTAAATTGTTTTCAACAGGTTGGAAGGACAGTTTGTCCTAATTATAGATGGCACCTTGCCAAATTTTTATTACCAATCTTGAAACACTGATTTTAACAAAGTATGACAATAGTATCAACATGATATGAATATTATGTAAATGACTTCTTAAAATCAAATTGAGTTCAAGAAATGAGATAATCACAGACTAGGTGTTCCGACACGCCGTGTAGCATGCCTTGCTCGGCTACACTGTAGACGGGTGAGGGGTGTTACAAAATTAATTAATAGAGATTAATTAATTAATTTATATTTGATATAAATTGACTAGAAGAAGAGAAATAATTATTTTGGGTTGAGAACTCAAAATTAAGACACAGGAGTATTTTGGTCATTTCACAGGGTGATATGTGGCACCATGAGATGGTGACACATGGCACTACACATAAGCTTGCCATATGTCTTTTAATCATATAAGATGATCAAAGTCAAGATTAAATATAGGTTTGACACTTGGTACAATGTAATTGGGTCAATTAAACCTAAAGCCAATCAGAAGGTGACATGTGGCGAGGGTTTTAAGTGGTGACCTAGCTATATAAGAGTAAGGATGAAAGAACAAAAATACAAGCTACTGTATTCTCTTGGTGCCGCCACCCTTGGAGTGTTCTTCTTCTCATCTTCTTCATCTCTCATCAATTCAAAGAGATTTTCCAACAATCTCTTGAATTAAAAATACTAGAAATTGTTTCTAGTGTCTTGTTTACATCTGTAATCTCTCAAAAGGCAAAACCTGATTTTCTAATTGATTAGAAAAGCTTTAGAAGCTGTTCAAGGGGCTGCCATTGGTGATCTTGGTGTGGAAAAGCTAGAGGGACAACATCTGGTATCCTAAGCGCATCCCAAAGGTGCAAACAAACTGCAGTGCATCAAAAAGGTTAGTGCACTTGTTTTTTTTATCTAATCTAGGGTTCTAATGAATTAATCTGTCAATTCTAAAATCTTAAATAGAAAATATAGATCCAAAAATATATTAAAAGAGTTTTAATATGGTGCTTATTATTGAAATCAAATAGATAAAAATAAATCTTGCATGATGCATGTGACTCTAAATGAAAATTTTTTGAATTCAATGATCTAAACTTGTGTTTTTCATGCTTCAGCTCCTTCAGGGTTACCTAAGGAGAAGCTACTGTGAAGATAGTTAGTGACCCTAGATCTGTGGGGAAACCCTATGAAATAATTTTTGGGACTCCAGAGAAGAGTTAACCAAGATTTCTGGGCACCAAACTGGTTTTGGCAGTTTTAGGTCACCAAATTTGGGTGGCCAAATGACTTGGTTAAGGGCATAATTTAGATTTGTGTTCTTCATGAAAGTTTTAGGTCTATATCTCAGCTGTCCGCTGGTAAAATTTCAGGTCATTTAGACCTACCTAGCTCAAGTTATGGCCAAATGAACAAATACTGTTTATTTGGTCATTTTTATATAGGTCAGACTGAGAACTTCCAGATTTGGTCAATTTGTTCACTAGGTTTTGGTCACTTTTTGGGCATGATTCCTAAATGAAAATTGTGTCATTTTGTGTCTATTTTCATTCCCAATTGGTCTCATACCAATTAGACTTGTAAATTTTCAGTTTTGGTCCCTCAAAGGGACCTTGGTCCTACTGCCTGCAGCATGACCACATTGAATCTGAATTTAACCTCAATTCAAACACTTCCAACACACTTCATTTGGTCACAAATGACCATTTCTCACTTCAAACTAGGTCAAACACATCATTTGACCAATTATCAAAATTTTGTCTCCCAAACCCTAGGTCTAAAACCCTAACTCATAATTTTTGTTACATTTTATTAATTCAACACATATAAACTTACTTACTCAACTCATTCAAGCTCATTTTTACTTTTAATTCAATCAAATACATGCAATTCTCACCCCTACCTAGGCTGGACGAATTTACTCTTGTCCCCCAAGGATGTTTTCACTTCATTTTAAGCATATTTATGAGTTCTTTATGCTATATATACAATGATTAAACTAAAAATTTGAAGTGAATTTACTAACCTTGAGTGTAGAATTTTCTTCTTCCTTTCCTTCAAGTTTTCTTTTCTTTCTTTCCCTTGGATCTTGTTTTCTAGTTGCCCAAACAAGTTTTATCTATGGTAGGACAATTTTCTATGGTGAGGTTTTTGGGGTTTTCAAGCTCAAAGATGAGCTTTCATGGAGGTTTTAAGGGTGAGAGAGCTTTGGGAGAAAGAGAGAAAGAGAGCTACGGAAATGGAAGAAGGTGGGTCTTTTTATTTTATTTATTTTTTATTTTATGTGTATTTATGCAAAATTTGACTTAGTCAAATTGGTTAATTAAATTGAAATTAATTTTGATGTCATATCTTATGTCATTTGGTGATGTCATTATTCAATTTTCTTTTTTTTTTCCTTTTCTTTTATGTGTTTTTTAAATATTTAGTAAAACAAAATTATCCTAAGATTTAAATTTTTAATTATTAAGTTTATTGCATCATGCATGATGTAATAAGCTTTTTCAACTTTTCCAAATTTTTTTCTTTTTCTTTTTCATATATTTTTCTTTAGTTCTTTAATTTAATTCTCGATTTTGAAATTTTCTTTTCTCCAATTTTATTTGACAGTTAGGTCAGGGGTAAACTCTAGGGGTCAATTCACCAAATTGCCCCTCGTCGGTTTGACCCGGTTTACAAATAATTCAATATTTCTTTCGGATCCCTGACCCAATTATTTGACCTACTTAACAATTCTTTTTCGTGATTTTCTCTTTTCCACTGTGTTCACAATAGTCCTAAGGACCGCAGCGTCACATTTTACTATTCGAAATTTGAGTTTAAATCGACTTTGCAATCCTTCCCGAGAAGGTCACCCATCACTGTGACTCTCAACTCATTTAACTTCTTATGTTCTATTTTTCTTATTTATACTTAACTAATCATCAATTATTAATTATTTGTGTTTATGGCTTATCTAGTTGTCTTAAGTGTGGTTCTAATTCTCTTAATTGTTCGGACCAACACCGATCATTGGAACAGTTTAATTTACCAGACTATGCAAATAGGGATGTTACAATTTTCGCCCCTTTAAAATAATTTCTTCCTCGAAATTGTGTCCACTATCTATCCTCAAATAGTCATTCATGTTGTTTTCTCATGTTTTTCTCACATTTCTACATAGCTTTATAATCGGAATAATGGTCCATAGCACTTTAACCAACGCTATTGACTCATCGATTGCTTACCTTGTGTGTCATGTTCCTTATGAGCTTCCATTATAAGTTAGATTCAAATTCATTTCAATTTTTTGAGGTAAGCAAATCTGTGTGCTAGTGGATCCGCTTTTCTAGGACCTCGTGTTATCCTATGGGTGAGAACTTAGTTTTACTCTTTTCTTATCAAATCTCTTAATCATTTGATGTAACCTTCAGTTTAGTTTAGAATATTTTAGTTTTTTCTTGTTGTTGTTTTAACAATTATTTTCTTTTGTAGTCTTTTCTTTCTTGGCCATAGGTCCATAACCATTATCTTACCATCTCCATTTGATGACCAAGGCCTATGTGCCATTTTGCACTATCTTGTTTGCTTTGGTTTAACTGATTTCTTTCTTGATAAAATAGTTCGGAATATCGTTACGCATCTTTAGTAAATTGCTTGCCTTAGTGGCAATTCCTCATCTAGTATTTTTCTCATTTCTTACTGTTCTATTTATTTTTATCTATCGATATTCTATAGCTTATTTTGCACTGATGTGTAATCATTATTTTCTTTTGTACTGAACTATAACCTTTCAATATTCTAAATTTAGAGTTTTAAATCCCAGGTTAGGATTTTCAAACTCCTTTCCAATAAGAAAACTTTATCTTATCATAACTGTACCAAAACATATGTCGTTTGTAACTATTCTTATTCTTGTGTATTATTGGGTAGTACGTAGCTGTACACAATAATCCCAAGTCAGTACTGTTATCTGCAGCTTACAGCACAAACATCAAGAATATTGCTCAGTTACTACGATACATCCTAATAGAACAAACTTCCCTATATCTTATTTCTTTTAAATTCACTAATATCTTGAACTTATTTTGATTATGATACCCACTGACATCTATCAGCAGTAATACGCTTACCTGCATCTAAGGTAGCTATATTACTATAACTTACTTTTAAGTTCTCTTTCCTTACATAATTAGGCTTACTAATTAACTTTACAAATTCTTGTGTGCTAGCAAATACTTTCACTAACAAACTCTTCCAAAATTAATGTTAAAAAGACTAGTCACTAACATATCAAAATTGATTTTTTTTTTTACACATATACATATCTCAGTTAAGAATTGAGAAAATGCCAGCAACCATACCAGAAGTCTCATCCTCGTCCCTCTGTCGCATAGTGTATACTCTCACTGGAGCATCATATAACACCCCTCAATCGACTACAGTGTAGCCGAGCAAGGCGTGCTACATTCGGTGCCGGAGCACCCTAACTTATCTTACTTTATTTTTTTAAAATAATTTTGAATTCATTTAATTTAATATCAATTATTTTTCGACGGTGAAACCAGTGGAGTTTCCCCTATTTTATTATCGTTTGGCGTATTTCAATATTCACCTATTTGAAATTTAACAATATTTCTAAAATAAAATCTTATCCATGCTAATCATAATTATCTCATCAATCATTCTCATAATTTTCTCATACTTCAAATCTCATCCATACATTTCAATTTTATAATCATTTCCATATATTTCCATTCATACTCAATTCATATGTAAACATTCTCAAATTATATAAGCAAAATTTTCAAATTTCCTTAATTTACATAATTTACAAAATAATTACAAAATTTCATAATTTACATGATATATAAATTAATTGCATATGAAAAAGCTAATTAATTAATTTACATCGCATTCCTATTAATTACCTATTCATAATATACATTACAATATAATATCTAATCATTTTATACAAAATATAAAATATGATCTATATGGGCCCTATCTACATGCATTGTTGAGGAGGTAACAACCTTGAATACTTCAGATACTTCTGCAGATCAAAACTCCCAAAATTCCCAGCCAAACGTCCATTGGGTTCTAGCTTTAGTACCTGCGCGAAGGAAACAATTCCATCACGCTAAGCATTGCTGCTTAGTGGTGCAATAATATAACAAGGAAATAATATACAAATAAAGAAAGAACGAAGCATAATTTGAATATTTAAGAATCAATTTAATTTAATACAATGTGTCTAATATTAATTATCTTTTGTTCTAATTTGCTTCGCTTTGGAAGCGTTTAATTCCTAAATTCATGGTGATAATGTACAATATACAGAATTAATAAAAATACTCAGTTTATATTCATATGGCAATAGAAGCTACTTTTAAAATATTTAGTTAAGTTATACCTATTTTTGCAACTCTTTTATCATTTTACTTAACAATTTCTAATAAATAACTATTCCAATTTATTTTAGGTCATCTTACTCATTTATTTTATTTAATTTCTAATATTTTTAATTGCTAATAGTCTTAATTTATTTCAATAAATTACACTGCCCAAGTAACCTACGACAGGCTGACTAAACTGGATAACGGGTCGTTGGCAGACCGGCACCGCGTGATCTCGGGCGTCATACCATGGGACGCGGAACGTCAACCACATATGCAGTCAGTATGGCTAAAAAGCCATGATAACACATAATCGGGCATAAAAGCCATGAATACAGGCATAAAGCCATGAATGTGAGCATAAAGCCATGAATACGGGTATAAAGCCATGAATACATGCATAAAGCCTTTCGCAGTACTGCTAAAACAATACCCTATTGGCATGCCAATCTATCTAATCTAACACACGTGTCTAGGCAATACAAGGGCACATAATATCATCAAATATTAATATATTGTGTTTTATGACTTCATTATTTCATGATAAATTTCAATTATAATTCTTACATTCATTTGATCATTTATATGATCACAATTCACATCAATTATCCTTTTATACCATTGTACTCAAAATACTTCTCCTCTCTACAATAATGAGAACTAATGTCTCATTCATACATTAATATGATTCATTTATTCATTTATTCATTCATTATGTTATTCATATTGATCACAATTCTAAACAATGGTTCACATGTACCATTGTATTCAAACATTTTTCCTTTCTCATTTATACATTCAAGAATCTACTTATGTAATTATAAATTTTATATTGCAAGTTGAGTTACTAATATTTTATGAATTCCATTTGTGATGGGCATATAAGCCCTAACTATCTATTCACATTAATTAAGTGACTTATTTTTCATGTTTCAAGTAATCCATGAATATTTCATGGATTTCAAACTTATGGCCTTAATTTCTTTTTAACAATTTTGACTACGATGCATAGTCCACATTTGTCATACAATTCTAAGCATTTAAGCTTAGAATTGGTTCTAGGTTTTCATCTTAATTTACTAATTATTTTGATTACTATTCACCTTATTAGTCAATCAAAATGTTGACTTTTTTATACTTAATGGATATATTAATTCTAATTACACCAAGATCCCACATTTTGAGTTTTACATTTGCTAGTATTAATTGCCAATTGCAATTTAAAGTCCCCTAGATGCATTTCTAAATTTTCAGTTTTTACTACCTAAGTTTACTATTCCATTGGACAATTTTAGAGTGGAAACTGGGCTAACCTTTCTTCATCAAAGTTGTTCCTTATTGTGTCTTCTTTAATTCCCTTTTTGAATCACTCTATTTAGAGTTTTGTAGCTCAAGTTATGGTCATTTTACCATAACTGGTTGGAGTGACCTGTACCCAGATTTTCTGGGCAATTTGGTTCTGCCAAATTTGGTGACCTAAGTTTTGTTGGCAATTTGACTAGGTTATGGTCATAATTTGGGTCAGGTTTCTTCATGAAAGTTGTTAGTCTATATCTCAGCTTGTTGCTGGTAAAATTTCAGGTCAATTGGACCTTTCTACATTGAGTAATGGCCAAATGACCAAACACTGTTCATTTGGTCATTTTGCCCAGGCAGATTGCAGGTCACCCGGATTAGGGAAATCTATTGGTCAACTTGGTTTGGTTTTCTGGGCATGGTTTCTTCACCAAAGTTGTGCCATTATGTGTCTAGTTTCATGTCCAATTGGACAAACACCAATTGAACCTCTACAATTCAAGTTATGGCTGCCCAAACCTGCTGGACTCATGTCCACCCTGCAGGTCACCTTGGGCAGCCACACTAAACCTAAATCCCATCACTAAACACACTTCATTTCTTGTTTACCAATAACCAAATGGTCATTAATTGACCATTAAAACTCACTTTAATCATTACATGATCAAAGTCTCAATTTCATGCTCAAACCCTAACTCCAATTTCCAATTCATGGCATACACACACCAAACTCATACCAAATCACTTTATCCATCATCTATACTCATCAATAACATAATTAAGCCACTTAATTTCATCAAAAACCAACAATCCTTAAACTTTCTCATGGCTTCCAAATTTAGAGATTTCATTTACTCAAGTTATTAGTTTAATTTCACACAATTTTCTACTTGATTTAGCAGGCTTACAAGATTAAAGAAAGTAAGAAATTGTTTAGGGCACTAACCTTGAATGGAGCAGAATTTTTTTTCTTGACCCAATTTAGATTTTTCCTTCACTTTCTTTAATTTTCTTGGCTGCCAAACACTTGCTCAAGATGTAGAGATAAATTTTGTTGAAGTAGACTTAGGGTTTCAAGTGAGATTTGGGTGGGTTATAAAGCTTGGATAAGCTTTAATGGTGGTAAGGGTTAGGAGAGCTACGGATGGAAGAAGAAAGTAAAAGGAAAACTGATTTCTTTCTTTCATTTCTGCCCATTTAACTCATTTTAAGTGAGTTATAGCCATGTGTCACCATGTGATTGGGTGGAGGCACACTAATGACATCATGTGATGTCATAATTTCTTATTTAATTCATTTTCTTTTTTTTTTCTTTTCTACTCAATTTCAATTTAATTTGTAGCAATATTTATTCATATTTTATATCATAATAATTATTTACTTAACTGGACAAGTCGGCCAAAAATCATCTCTCAAGACGAAATGACCAAAATGCCCTCCATTTGGCTTATTGAGCCAAAATTGTCTATACCAATTGAAAAATTTTTCTAAGCATTTTCTTGGAATTCTAATGCCATAGAAACCTCAATGACCCTTCTCTGGAGTCTCAAAAATTATTTTATGAATTTTCCCTGGGTCTAGGGCTCCTAGTTGCGAGAACCGCAACTTCCCACTAGGTTACCCATCGCTAGGGCACCAGCTCATTTAACTTGGTTGTATTTTATTTCTAAAATTTTTTCTAAATTTTTCTTATTAATATTTAAGTTAATTATAGTTCCTCACTATAGTTTAAATATTTTTCCGGACGTTCTAACTGTCCGGACCGACATTGGTCACCGAAATAGTAGAATGTGCGAAATTGTTACAGTGAGGGTGTTACAATTCTTCCCCTCTAATTTAAATTTCGTCCTCGAAATTTACTGAGTGTAGGTATCTGATATAATTCTTTTACCTTTCTATTGCTCCCTCTGTCTACTTCTTTTATATATATGGTTCTATTTAGTCTTTTCGAATCTATCATTATACACTTAGGCATATCATAAAGGAAATACTTTACCTTAAATTCACATCTGGGGCTTCTTGTTCCTCTCCGACTTGGGTGACATTTGGAAGTGGTGTTACTATTGTACTTGGTCCTTCCACGACCTCTGTCTGGGTCCATGGTAAATTCCTCTTAGGACAATCTTTCAGACGATGGTCTATGGCCCCACATCTATAACAGGCTCCAGTCAATCCCATATATTCACCTTTATGCCACTTGTTACAATGACCACATTTTCTTGCTAGTCCTGGCGCACTCACTACTAGTGTTTCTGGTTGATCTCTTCTGTGTATAGGCCTGGGTCTAGATCTCCTACTTTGATCAGATGTCTGACTTAACTGTTCTCTCGGCCTCTTATTACTAGACTGTCCAAATTTCCTCTTTTGCTGATCACCACTCCTCTTTTGTTCCTCTTCATGAACACAGCTAATATATTTCTTTCTAAACTCTATCAAAAAGAATTCCCAAGTTACGTCGGCTGGTGGCACTACCTTGGTTACGACATCCCACCATCGATATGTAGCTTCTTGTAACAACGAAACTACACACTCCAAACTCTGTTCTGGTGTGCAATGGAGCTGCTGCAGAACTCTTTCAATCCTTTCTAACCAATACTCAACCGCTGAAGAATCATTTTCCTTTCTACCATTGAAATCTACAGCTCCATACTTCCTAATTTTACCTAGAGGTGATTTCTGCTGAGGCAGTGGTGGAATAATCCCAATCATCTGTCGAAAGAATTCAATCATCTGCTCAAACAAGGCCTGTTGGGGTTGTACAGGCACTTCTTGCACTGGTGGTGCAGAATCTTCCCGATTTTCAATATCACTCCCAGTCAGAATACGGCTTAACTTCTTCTTCTACTGTCCTCTATGATTCTGAGTCCATACCTTAACCTAAAATAACCAAGAAAATAGATCTGCATTAGTGTCACCTCGACTCATATGAATGCAATGCATGTCATGCACACAATCTTATTCTATCTATCTATGCCTAGGAATGCCTAAACCGTGCTCTGATACCAATAAATGTAACACCCCTCAACCGACTACAGTGTAGCTGAGCAAGGCGTGCTACATTCGGTGCCGGAGCACCCTAACTTATCTTACTTTATTTTTTTAAAATAATTTTGAATTTATTTAATTTAATATCAATTATTTTTCGACGGTGAAACCAGTGGAGTTTCCCCTATTTTATTATCGTTTGGCGTATTTCAATATTCACCTATTTGAAATTCAACAATATTTCTAAAATAAAATCTTATCCATGCTAATCATAATTATCTCATCAATCATTCTCATAATTTTCTCATATTTCAAATATCATCCATACATTTCAATTTCATAATCATTTCTATACATTTCTATTCATACTCAATTCATATGTAAACATTCTCAAATTGCATAAGCAAAATTTTCAAATTTCCTTAAATTACATAATTTACAAAATAATTACAAAATTTCATAATTTACATGATATATAAATTAATTACATATGAAAAAGCTAATTAATTAATTTACATCGCATTCCTATTAATTACATTCATAAAATACATTACAATATAATATCTAATCATTTTATACAAAATATAAAATATGATCTATATGGGCCCTATCTACATGCATTGTTGAGGAGGTAACAACCTTGAATACTTCAGATACTTCTGCAGATCAAAACTCCCAAAATTCCCAGTCAAACGTCTATTGGGTTCTAGCTTCAGTACTTGCGCGAAGGAAACAATTCCATCGCGCTAAGCATTGCTGCTTAGTGGTGCAATAATATAACAAGGAAATAATATACAAATAAAGAAAGAATGAAGCATAATTTGAATATTTAAGAATCAATTTAATTTAATACAATGTGTCTAATATTAATTATCTTTTGTTCTAATTTGCTTCGCTTTGGAAGCGTTTAATTCCTAAATTCACGGTGATAATGTACAATATACAGAATTAATAAAAATACTCAGTTTATATTCATATGGCAATAGAAGCTACTTTTAACATATTTAGTTAAGTTATACCTATTTTTGCAACTCTTTTATCATTTTACTTAACAATTTCTAATAAATAACTATTCCAATTTATTTTAGGTCATCTTACTCATTTATTTTATTTAATTTCTAATATTTTTAATTGCTAATAGTCTTAATTTATTTCAATAAATTACACTGCCCAAGTAACCTCTGACAGTGACTAAATCGATAACGTTGGTCGTTGGGCATCGCGGTGCCTCGGGCGTCATACCATGGGACGGCGTCAACCACGTATCACGATCGGTATGGCTAAAAAGCCATGATAACACATA
Organism: Hevea brasiliensis; assembly: GCF_030052815.1. Taxonomy (NCBI): domain Eukaryota; kingdom Viridiplantae; phylum Streptophyta; class Magnoliopsida; order Malpighiales; family Euphorbiaceae; genus Hevea; species Hevea brasiliensis. The sequence continues at coordinate 32,158 of NW_026614920.1, read as the reverse complement.
ATCGGGCATAAAAGCCATGAATACAGGCATAAAGCCATGAATGTGAGCATAAAGCCATGAATACATAGGGTATTGTTTTTGCAGTACTGCGAAAGGCTTTATGCCTGTATTCATGGCTTTATGCCCGTATTCATGGCTTTATGCTCACATTCATGGCTTTATGCCTGTATTCATGGCTTTTATGCCCGATTATGTGTTATCATGGCTTTTTAGCCATACTGACTGCATACGTGGTTGACGTTCCGCGTCCCATGGTATGACGGCCCGAGGCAATGTGCCCAGCCAACGACCGTTATCGATTTAGTCACCACATAGGTTACTTGGGCAATGTAATTTATTGAAATAAACTAAGACTAGTAGCAATTAAAAATATTAGAAATTAAATAAAATAAATGAGTAAGATGACCTAAAATAAATTAGAATAGTTATTTATTAGAAATTGTTAAGTAAAATGATAAAGTAGTTGCAAAAATAGGTATAACTTAACTAAATATTTTAAAAGTAGCTTTTATTTCCATATGAATATAAACTGAGTATTTTTATTAATTCAGATATTGTACATTATCACCGTGAATTTAGGAATTAAACGCCTAAAGCGAAGTAAATTAGAACAAAAGATAATTAATATTAGACACATTGTATTAAATTAAATTGATTCTTAAATATTCAAATTATGCTTCGTTCTTTCTTTATTTGTATATTATTTCCTTGTTATATTATTGCACCACTAAGCAGCAATGCTTAGCGCGAGCAGGTACTGAAGCTAGAACCCAATGGACGTTTGACTGGAAACTTTGGGAGTTTTGATCTGCATAAGTATCTGAAGTATTCAAGGTTGTTACCTCCTCAACAATGCATGTAGATAGGGCCCATATAGATCATATTTTATATTTTGTATAAAATGATTAGATATTATATTGTAATGTATATTATGAACAGGTAATTAATAGGAATGCGATGTAAATTAATTAATTAGCTTTTTCATATGTAATTAATTTATATATCATGTAAATTATGAAATTTTGTAATTATTTTGTAAATTATGTAAATTAAGGAAATTTGAAAATTTTGCTTATGTAATTTGAGAATGTTTACATATGAATTGAGTATGAATGGAAATGTATGGAAATGATTATGAAATTGAAATGTATGGATGAGATTTGAAATATGAGAAAATTATGAGAATGATTGATGAGATAATTATGATTAGCATGGATAAGATTTTATTTTAGAAATATTGTTGAATTTCAAATAGGTGAATATTGAAATACGCCAAACGATAATAAAATAGGGGAAACTCCACTGGTTTCACCGTCGAAAAATAATTGATATTAAATTAAATGAATTCAAAATTATTTTAAAAAAATAAAGTAAGATAAGTTAGGGTGCTCCGGCACCGAATGTAGCACGCCTTGCTCGGCTACACTGTAGTCGGGTGAGGGGTGTTACACATCACCTTGTCCTGGTTAATTCACAGTACTCTGACTTCTAGGTGTAGTACCCCTACCTCTGCCTCTACCTCTACCAACTGCTGGGGAACTCTTTGGGGAAGAAACTTGGGCTGATCATTTTGACGTGGTGAATGATCCATAACGGCGTGGACTTACACAATCCTTAGCAAAATGACTAGTCCCTCCATAATTAAAACATGCTCCTATAGCTCTATAACATACTCCACTATGTGGTTTACCACAAGTCTCACAAAGTCGATCTGACAGCGTATTTCTGCATGTCTGTTGAGTTTGCTGATCGGATTGGGATGGTTTCTATCTAAAAGATATACCTCTACCCGATTCGCGCGAGCTAGATCATCCAAAATGTTTTCTTTTCCTAGTGCCACTCTCAATAGCTTGACCAGTAACCTTTTCAGTTTTCTCTTTCTCTTGTGTACTCTTTTTCACTGCCTATCCTGATTTTATCCTTTCCAGTTCCAGAGCTTGTGAAATTAATTCAGAAAAATTCTGGTGTCAGAACCCCACCACTTGCATTTTCAAGCTAGGCCTCAACCCAGCCTCAAACCTCTTACACCGATCTCTGGGGGTGGAGACTAAGCTTTCAGCATAATGGCTTAGCCTTGAAAAATCCCGCTCATACTCTGTTACAATTCTATCCCCTTGCTTCAACCTTAAAAACTCTTACAGCTTCATGTCTACATAAGTATCGAGGACCCAGTTTTGCCGAAATTCCCTTAAAAAGTCTACCCATGTGAGGACTGGTGGCTCTACTGCAGTAGGGGATGGTCTTTCACCACTCATATGCATCCCTTTGCAGAAGTGATACTGAATATTTGAATTTCAACTCTTCAGCACACTATAGTTTTCTAAAAACCCATTCCATCCTCTCTAACCACTGTTATGTTTCCAGTAGATCCACTGTTCCTTTGAATACTGTACCCCCAAATTTCATTAATTTCTCATATTGCTGAGCCGGAGGCTGTGGTTGTGCTGCAGGTGCCTGTGTTTGTGCTTGAAGTGGCACATTTTCCGCCATTTATTGAAAGAACGCAACCATCTACTCTGCAAACTGAGCAGGGAACTGCAGTGTTTGAGGAGGAGCTAGAGTGGCTGACCCACTCACATTTTGGAGTGCTGGGGCTTCTCCTCAAGCCTCAGCCTCGACAGATTACTCTATAGAATGATCTCCCTCTTCCATTCTGTTTTCCATAAATTTTCTACTCTCTGATAACAAACACAAGGAGGTTGACCTCCGTTAGTGCATATTCATTATGTAAATATGTCATATATATCAAACATTTGAGCAGTTGTATTTACCGACAAAATATTTCAAATTCACAGTTCAAAATTTATTTTAAAACCTTGCTCTGATACCACTAAACATGTCACACCCTACTCCTCATAAGATGTAACATGTTCCCGTAGTACACCTAATGAATTACCGTACTTCACCTACCGGTAATCCATTAAATATACTACAAGGGATTTTAAAACCATTTTCTTACATTTTGGAAGTGGTGAGCATTTTGGTAGGAAATAAAAACATTTAATTGAAGTTTGAAAACTAGTTAAGATTTTTGTCCCATTTTATTTTTCTGCAATTTTTATATAAATTTCAGCAGAGTGTTGTCTGTATTTTGAGAAAATAGTTCTTCAAAACCTAAAAATAGAAACACTCCCAATATATTTCTCAATCACAATTCCATTTACAACCACCAAACTTCAAATCAACTGCAATAGCAACACTTCAATTCAAAATCCAATTTTCAAATCAAGAATTAATATCTCAAAATATTTCATAACTCATGTACATTGCATTTTAAATCATTAATTTACAATCATAAGCTAATTTACAGATGCAAAATCTCAAAAATAATATTATTACAATTTTATCTGTACAACTGCTCAAATTACAGAGATACATATGCATACTATCATATTTACATCAAACTAAACTACCAGGATATAGATAAATACCCGTACAAAAATTCTTCAATTGTGCTCCTCTCTAACTGTAGCAGCTCCCTAACTGTAGCAGCTCGCTCTGCTACTATGTTCTTTTCTCTATCTGCGACAACAAGCTAAAGCTATCCCTGAGTATATAAATACTCAGTGGTGCACAATAAAGCATAAAATGCATAATATAAAACATTTATGAAAAAATCATCATTCAAATATCTCATAATCGCATTTCACAATTTTTTTCTCAAATTGCATTTATAACAAATCATAATTTTCAAAGCTTAATATAGCACAACTTGATCAAACAATTTAATAAACATAGTGTTGCCAAACAATAACACAACTTAGACCATGACAAAAAATTTTCAAACATGTCATGTATACATCACGATAAGGCAAACTCACCCCACTAATCGAAATCAATGAGGGAGGTGGCTAGGTAGCTAATGAGTACTCATCCAAACTCATCCCTCAGACTAGGAAGTCAGAGAAGGAGGAAAGTGATCAAATATCAACTCACCCCACAAGTGGAGGGGAAACATATTAATATTGTCATACCAAGTGTGAATTAAAAACAATTTAAATCAAGTTATTCAAATATTTTATACAATTCACAAATCATATTTCATTCTAAACTTTTCGTTTATAAAGTAGGCAACACACTATTTTTCAAATAATATTTTCAAAGCCATAACAATCAAAATTTTTCACAACATTTATTTCAAGAATTGTCAAGTAAAAACAAAGAATTTTAAGTTTTTTGTGCACAAACCTGACGTGAGTCGCCTCTAGGCTTTGACTCAGTTCCTTATACCTTCCGAGTCTTTTTCAGCTGAAACACAAAATTTATAGTGTTTTTGTATCTTATTTCATAATAAATCTAATAATTAATTGATAAATACTTAATTCTAGCCCAAATATGCTTAAACTAACATTGTTGGAAATTTTCATTTTGGAGTTACTATTCATGGTACTATTTGAAGGAACGGAAGCGTGAAAAACACAAGATTATACCATTGAATTCAAAAATTTTCACCTAGGGTCACATGCACCATGCAAGATTTATTTTTATCTATTTGATTTCAATGATAAACAACATATTAAAACTCTTTTAATATGTTTTTTGGATCTGTATTTGCCATTTAAGATTTTAAAATTAATCAGATTAATTTTAGAACCCTAGATTAAATCAAGAACGATTACACTAACCTCTTGATGTGCTGCAGCATGTCTGCGCCTTTGAGATTCATCTTCAGGACACCAGATGTTGTCCCTCTAGCTTGTCCACACCAAGAACACCTATGGCAGCCCTTGAACAGCTTCTAAAGCCTTTTCTATTAATTAGAAATTCAAGTTCTGCCTTTTAAGCGATTAGAGATGTAAACAGGACACTAGAAACAATTTCTAGCGTTCTTAATTCAAGAGATTGATGGCTAATCTCTTTGAATTGATGAGAGATGAAGAGAAATAGCTGAAGAGGCTCAAAGTGGCGTGACAATTGAGAGGAGAGGCTGCTGGTTATGTTTTCTTTTCATAACCACACTTAAATAGCTAGGTTAACACATTAAACCCTAGCCACATGTCACCTTTTGATTAGCTCTAGGTTTAAGTGACCCAATCACATTGTGCCAAGTGTCAAACCTATATTTAATCTTGATTTTAATCATCTTACATGATTAAAAAACATTTGGCAAGCTTATGTATTATGCCATGTGTCACCATCTCATGGTGCCACGTGTCACAATCGTGAAATGACCAAAATGCCCCTGTGTCTTAATTTTGAGTTCTTAACCCAAAATAATTATTTTCTTCTTCTAATTAATTTATATCAAATATAAATTAATTAATTAATCTCTATTAATTTCTCATCAATTAAATTCATATTTAAACACTTTAAATATAAATTTAATTTATACTACACATCCAATAATCTAGATTTGGTTTCAAGTCATGCTAGGGACTTTGCAATTTAATTGCAAACCAAATCTATTTAATTAATCAATTAAACTCTTTAATTAATTAATTAAATCATATTTAAATAGGTGATAACTTGTGTATGTGTGTGACTTACTAGGCTCATCACTAATTGGCAATGAGACATGATATCAACTCTTAATATCATCAGAACTCTTTCTTACCATAAATGATTTCTCTAAATCATTTTATGAACCTCATAGACCATGGTTAACACCTAGCATAGCATGCCATGGCCACCCAATTAGTAATAAGGTTTACCTTAAATGAACCTATAATCATATGTTACCATTAACTAGAATCTCTGTGTTACAAAATCCCATGTATTTGTGGAGTCATGGTTTATGTCAATCTACATTTGCTATGAATATTATGTTCTCTTTTAATTCCAGTTCTTGATTAAAAGATTTTCTCATCAGAAACTATTTTCTGAATAAATCTATCTGTCCTGGCCAGGAACTTGAAACATCAAGAACAATTAAATGAACATAGGATTTTAACTCTATTTACTTAGAGGAACAGAATCCTACTTGAACAACACCTACCTCCATATATAACTAGCAGAAGCCAACACATGCCCATATACCCATACATGGTACAAGTATGAAAGCGATCAAACTCAAACTACCTATATACAAGATAACTGTGCTATCTCAGGTCTAAAGATTATATGCACTGATATGATTTATGACAAAACATTGACAAGAGTAAACTCCATGTGCTTGTCATAAGTGTCACCAGTTGACCTACTTATCATTTATAAGTGCCTATCAAGTTTGTTATATGGCATGAGACTCACCATTCCATCTTATTTATATCTCATATAAATAACTTGGGAACAAATATGAATATAATCTTTCTGGATAAGTCATGTCCTTATTATGAAGTATCCTCGATTGTGAACCTATTTATGATACTTTGTGCTAGAAATATTGTCACTCATATTCTTAACAACTTAAGAATAATATTTCTAACAAAATATCAATGGACCTTTTCTATTACACATAAATATATTATGTAAACGGAAAAGTGGAAATGCCTTTTATTATTAAAAATATGTACAAGATACATACTAAATGATATGCTCTAGGTCATACTACTAACAATATACCACTAGCTCTAGAGCCATTCTTTACAATACATTAGACCCATCTTCTAAAGATGTCAGTCTAAGCGAGCTTATGACAAAGGCTTAGTGAATGGATCACTGAATTTTTCATTTGATGTTATTCTGCATGACTATATCGCCTTGCCCAACTATATCTCACGATAATGTGATAGTGCCTTTCTATGTGTTTGGATTTTGGGTGAGACCTTAGTTCCTTAGCTACATGATTGCTCCATTGTTGTCACAGTGTAATGGAACCGACTCAATGGAAGGAACTCTGTAAGTTACATCACGAACTTCTTTATCCAAGCGGCTTCTTTTGCGACATCGATGCGAATATACTCGACCTCAATAGTGGAATCTGCGATCGTGCCTGTTTGGAACTCTTCCAATTTGCACCTCCATTACAAATGAACACATATCTAGAGGTAGACTTTCTATCATCAATATCGATTGGAAATCGAATCGGTATAACCATCCAATTGCAAGTCTCCACCTCCATAAATCAAGAATAAATCCTTAGTTCTTCTCAAGTACTTAAGGATATTCTTGTGACTATCGATGTTCCAAACCTGGATTGGATTGATACTGCTAGTCAAACTAACGACATATGCGATATCAGGCCTAGTACACAACATTGCATACATTAAACTTCCAATAGCGAAGCATATGGAATCTGGCCATCTTATCTCTTTCTCAGTGTGTCTTTGGAGACATCTCTTTAGAAAGATGGATACCATGTCTCACTGGTAACAATCCTCTCTTGGAATCAAGCATGTTAAATCTCTTTAACACCTTTTCTAAGTATAGACTTTGGGATAAACTAATTATTCTTTCTACTCTATCTCTATAGATGCGAATCCCAAGAATATAGGTTGCCTCCCCTAATTCTTTCATGGAGAATATATTTGACAATCATACCTTTACAGTTGTGAATATACGTATCATTACCCATCAACGATGTCATCCACATATAAGACAAGGAAAGTGATAGCATTGTCACTAACCTTCTTATATACACATGGCTCATCCTCATTTTTGATAAAACCAAAAGATTTAATGGCTTCATCAAAACGGATGTTCCAACTCCTCGAAGCTTGTTTCAACCCATAAATTGATCGCTTTAGCTTGCATACCTTGGAACCATCTTGGGATTCAAATCCCCTAGGTTGTTCCATGAAAATGTTTTCTTCAATATATCCATTGAGAAAAGCTGTTTTGACATCCATCTGCCAAATCTCATAATCATAGTATGCAGCTATTGCTATTATAATCCTAATTGTTTTAAGCATGGCTACAGTCTTGTAAGTCTCATCATAGTCTATTCCTTGCCTTTGGCGAAACCCTTTCACTACTAGCCTTGCCTTATAGGTCTCTACCTTTCCATCAGAACCAATTTTCTTCTTGAAAACCCATTTGTTCCCTATAGGTACAATACCTTCAGGTGGGTCAATAAGATCCCAAACTTGATTCTTATACATGGAATCAATCTCGGATTTCATAGCATCAATCCATTTTGAAGAGTCTATATCTGATATAGCTTCTTCATAGGTAAGTGGATCATCTCCATGATCTACTTCTTCATGAGTAGACAACTCTTGTTCTTCTTCATGAAGAAAACCATATCTCACTGGTGGGTGAGATACCCTGGTTGTTCTACGAGGCACAGCTGTAGATGTTTCATCAATGGGTATAGGTTGACTAGATGGATCTATATCCATCTGATCTGTTGGTTGGTCAGAATTCTCCAATTCTAACTCTATTTGCCTTCCTTTGCCTCCTTCTTAAACAAATTGTTGTTCAAGAAATGTGGCATCTCTACTTATCACAACTTTTTGTGAAGTAGGCAAATAAAAATAATATCCAAAACTATCTTTTGGATATCCAACAAATCGACCTCTTTCTGATCTGGTCTCCAATTTATCGATGTCGACTTTTGATATAAATTTGGACAACCCCAAATCTTAACATGCTTAAGACTTGGTTTTCTTCCATGCCATATCTCATAAGGTGTGGAAGAAACTGATTTTGATGGAATCCTATTCAGAATATATAAAGCTGATTCTAATGCAAATCCCCAAAAGGAGATTGGCATATCAGTATAGCTCATCATACTACGTACCATATCCAATAAGGTACGATTTCTCCTTTCAGATACACCATTCAGGTGTGGCGTTCCTGGAGGAGTCAGCTGAGAAACAATGCCATGCTCTCTCAAGTATTCATCAAATTCAGTACTCAAATATTCACCTCCACGATCTGATCGAAGAGCTTTAATACTTTTTCCTGTTTGATTTTCTACTTCAGATTTAAATTCCTTAAACTTTTCAAAGGATTCATGTTTGTATTTCATCAAATACAAATACCCAAACCTTGATTTATCATCAGTAAAGGTAATAAAATAATGAAAGCCCCCTCTAGCCATTTCTTTAAATGGACCACATACATCACTATGTATTAGTTCCAAAATATTTTCAGCTCTTAGCCCTTGTCCAACAAAGGGTGATCTAGTCATTTTGCCTTGAAGGCAAGATTCACAAGTTGGAGTAGGCTCAGAGCCCAATGAGGATAAAATCCCCATTTTCTCCAGTTTTGCAATCCTATCTTCTGCAACATGATATAACCTTAAGTGCCAAATATATTTTGAACTTGAGTTGGTTTTCACCATGGCATTGCATTCATTTAGATTGCTATACTCTGGCCAGTGGAAACACTTTCTTACTGGCAATGGAAACACTTTCCTGTTGGTAATGGAAACACTTTCCTGTTGGCAGTGGAGACACTTTCCTTTGCCTTTATCAGCTTTAGTCTTCCTTTTCTGTTTAGCTATTTTCTTGGAAGGACCAGAAATCTGAGGTTTCTTTTTCTTATTGCCCTTCTTCTTGTTGGACTTTCCAGCAGAAGAAGATGCAACCAAAGCTACCTCTTTTCCTTTATTGCCTGGCATATTCTTTTGGGCAATAACCAGCATGTTGAGTAATTCAGCTAAGGTGCATTCCTGTTTAGTCATATGGAAATTTGTCACAAAATTCCCAAAAGACTCAGGAAGGGACTGAAGGATCAAATCCGTTTGTAGTTGGAAATCCATGTTGAATTCAAGATGTTCCAACTGCTCAATCAGCCGAATCATCTTGTGGACATGATCCCTAACATTCTGTCCCTCAGACATCCTCATACGGAATAGCTGTCTAGATATCTCATACCTAGCATTCTCTTTGTGCTCACCATAAAACTCTTGTAGGTGAAGGAGGATCTCACTGCACTCTACATGTTCTCATGTTGTACGTAACTCATTACTCATAGAATCAAGAATGTAACACTTAGCTCTCATATCATGCTCCTTCCACTTGTCCAAAGTTTCATGTTCCTCTTGTGTGGCCTCTGGAGGTAATGGACCAGGAACATTTGAATCTAGAACATATCCTATATGTTCAAGGTTCAAGACAAGTTTCAAATTTCTTAGCCAATCGCATGATTAGGTCTGTCATCTGTTGTGATCAAGTATGCTTGCAAGGATATTGGATGGTGGTGGTTGTTTTGTGCTCATTTTAATCAGAAAATTAACTGCAGAAAATAACCAGATTAATTAGTAAATGTATCATGTAATTAACCAAAATGATTATGATCTTTTAATCAAATTGGTCCTCCCACTAACTTAGCGAATCCTACACTTCCAAAGTAGAAAACGGAAATCCTAGTTGGATGGATTTCTAGTGGGTGATTGAATTCTTATAATTCTATTGATCATCCTCAGTACATCCATTATTGGAATTACAATAAACTATAAGTGAGCAACTCCTTGCTCATCACATCTCATGTGAGGTTCAATCCTTTACCTAGCCCCTAATGCTCAAAATCTCAGGTACATCCATTATTGACTTATCTTGCATTAGTTAAGTTGATCCCATTGAGCCAGTAATTATGCAAATAATTTTAATGTCCTCAGGTACATCCAATATTGGCCACCAAACCATTTACATATTTACAACATCTCATGCTTAACAATTATTCTTAAGAAAATCTCTTAAATTAATTGCATCTCATGCAACTATTTAAAATTTCTTAAAATAATTGCCCCAATGGAGGGCTTATGTTATAATTACTTTAATTATAGCATTTCCAACTTAATCATTTGTTTGGAAGATTTTATAGCCATCCTAATTACTATTAAGGTCTCACTTTGCACATTATCCATTTATCATGCATATAACATATAATTGCATACATTCCCATACATCTCATGCATTCATGGATATGCAGTAAATATGGTATGATCATGGACTTTCTAAGGGATTCAATTCTGAGCCACCAAGAATTGAATCAGGGCATTCCTAGGTGCATTTCATTCATTCATTTTACAAGAGTTGCTGAAGGAGTACATAATCAACACTTGATATTGAATTCCTCCCACTGGTCCCACCAATGCTCTTGACCTCCTTGAACTTCTTGCAATCCAATATTACATAGTAATCCTTGGCATACCAAGGCGAATTTACAAGAACTTAAATAAATGAAATTACAACCCAAAAATTATTACAAACTTAATAATACATGCCCAAAATAAATTAAAATAAATTAATTAATTTACAATCCCAAAGAAACATAAAAGAAATAAATCCAATCACATTGGTCTTTTATAGTCCATGATCATCCATCATGCATATCACTATTTAACAATTAAATAAAACATACATTCTTAAATTAAATTGAATATCTCATATTCAACTTAAAAATCAGATTTGAATATGATTCAAATAAATTTAAAAATTCAGATTTGAATCTCATTCAAACAAATTTAAAAATTCAGATTTGAATCACATTCAAACAACTTCAAAAATTCAGATTTGAATCACATTCAAATATTTTTTAAAAAATCAGATTTGAATCACATTCAAATATTTTTAAAAAATCAGATCTGAATTTTATTGAATCAATTTTAAAAATCAGATTTAAATATGATTCAAACAACTTTAAAAATTCAGATTTGAATCACATTCAAACAACTTTTAAAATTCAGATTTGAATCACATTCAAACAATTTTTAAAATTCTGATTTGAATCATAATTTAATTGTGTGATTAAAACAACTAATTAAACACTTTAATTAGTCAAAGAATAGGCCTTAGATCATACAACAATTGCAGAATTAAAAGCCAAACCTTGAACCACCCAAGGAACCATTGTTGCCGCCACCAATGGTGGTTTCACCATGTGTGACGCCACATCTCATGATCCAACCAGCAATGAATCTCTTGATCTCATGATCAAACACACAATTAAATTATATAATCAACAATCTAAATGGCAAATATAGTGGCTCTGAGACCAATTGAAGGCAGGGCGTGAAAAACACAAGATTATACCATTGAATTCAAAAATTTTCACCTAGGGTCACATGCACCATGCAAGATTTATTTTTATCTATTTGATTTCAATGATAAACAACATATTAAAACTCTTTTAATATGTTTTTTGGATCTGTATTTGCCATTTAAGATTTTAAAATTAATCAGATTAATTTTAGAACCCTAGATTAAATCAAGAACGATTACACTAACCTCTTGATGTGCTGCAGCATGTCTGCGCCTTTGAGATTCGTCTTCAAGACACCAGATGTTGTCCCTCTAGCTTGTCCACACCAAGAACACCTATGGCAGCCCTTGAACAGCTTCTAAAGCCTTTTCTATTAATTAGAAATTCAAGTTCTGCCTTTTAAGCGATTAGAGATGTAAACAGGACACTAGAAACAATTTCTAGCGTTCTTAATTCAAGAGATTGATGGCTAATCTCTTTGAATTGATGAGAGATGAAGAGAAATAGCTGGAGAGGCTCAAAGTGGCGTGACAATTGAGAGGAGAGGCTGCTGGTTATGTTTTCTTTTCATAACCACACTTAAATAGCTAGGTTAACACATTAAACCCTAGCCACATGTCACCTTTTGATTAGCTCTAGGTTTAAGTGACCCAATCACATTGTGCTAAGTGTCAAACCTATATTTAATCTTGATTTTAATCATCTTACATGATTAAAAAACATTTGGCAAGCTTATGTGTTATGCCATGTGTCACCATCTCATGGTGCCACGTGTCACACTGTGAAATGACCAAAATGCCCCTGTGTCTTAATTTTGAGTTCTTAACCCAAAATAATTATTTTCTTCTTCTAATTAATTTATATCAAATATAAATTAATTAATTAATCTCTATTAATTTCTCATCAATTAAATTCATATTTAAACACTTTAAATATAAATTTAATTTATACTACACATCCAATAATCTAGATTTGGTTTCAAGTCATGCTAGGGACTTTGCAATTTAATTGCAAACCAAATCTATTTAATTAATCAATTAAACTCTTTAATTAATTAATTAAATCATATTTAAATAGGTGATAACTTGTGTATGTGTGTGACTTACTAGGCTCATCACTAATTGGCAATGAGACATGATATCAACTCTTAATATCATCAGAACTCTTTCTTACCATAAATGATTTTTCTAAATCATTTTATGAACCTCATTGACCATGGTTAATACCTAGCATAGCATGCCATGGCCACCCAATTAGTAATAAGGTTTACCTTAAATGAACCTATAATCATATGTTACCATGCACTAGAATCTCTCTGTTACAAAATCCCAACTCAATTTGAGTCATGGTTTATGTCAAACTCCATTTGCTATGAATATTATGTTCTCTTTTAATTCCAGTTCTTGATTAAAAGATTTTTCTCATCGAAACTCTTTTACGAATAAATCTATCTGTCTGGCAGGAACTTGAAACATCAAGAACAATTAAATGAACATAGGATTTTAACTCTATTTACTTAGAGGAACATATTCCTTCTTGATCAACACCTACCTCCATATATAACTAGCAGGAGCCGACACATGCCCATATACCCATACATGGTACAAGTATGAAAGCAGTATCAAACTCAAACTACCTATATACAAGATATTTGTGCTATCTCGGTCTAAAGATTATATGCCTTGATATGATTTATGACAAAACATTGACAAGAGTAAACTCCATGTGCTTGTCATAAGTGTCACTGGTTCGTCCTACTTATCATTTATATGTGCCTATCAAGTTTTTTATATGGCATGAGACTCACCATTCCATCTTATTTATATCTCATATAAATAACTTGGGAACAAACATGAATATAATCTTTACGATAAGTCATGTCCTTATTATGAAGAATCCTCGATTGTGAACCTATTTATGATACTTTGTGCTAGAAATATTGTCACTCATTTTCTTAACAACTTAAGAATAATATTTCTAACAAAATATCAATGGACCTTTTCTATTACACATAAATATATTATGTAAACGGAAAAGTGGAAATGCCTTTTATTAATAAAATTATGTACAAGATACATACTAAATGATATGCTCTAGGGCATACTACTAACACTATTCAAGTCAAATTGTTGACTTTCTAAGGCTTAATAGATATGGGAATTCCAACTTCACTCACATACCACATTTTGGTTACCAATTTTCATGGTTTTGGTGGTTTTCTAAAAACTTAGGTCTTCTAGGCAAAATTACAAATTTTCAGTTTTGGTGTCTTAGGTTACCTGTTCCATTGGCCATTTATTGTTAGAATTTGGTAAAATTTTCTTCAGAAAATGTTCTCTATTGTATTAAATTTATTCTCCTTTTTGAATCACTCCAATTAGAATTTTGTAGCTCAGGTTATATCCATTTGAATCATGGCTGCCGGATTAGACTTAACTTGATTGCAGGCACCAAGCTAGTTACAGCGGTTTTAGGTCACCAAATTTGGGTGGCCAAATGAGTTAGTTAAGTGCATAATTTAGATTTTTGTTCTTCATGAATGTTTTAGGTCTATATCTCAGCTGTCCACTGGTAAAATTTCAGGTCATTTAGACCTGCCTAACTCAAGTTATGGCCAAATGAACAAACTGTTCATTTGGTCATTTTTATACAGGTCAGACCGAAAATTTCTGGATTTGGTCAATTTGTTCACAAGGTTTTGGTCACTTTTTGGGCATGATTCCTAAATGAAAATTGTGTCATTTTGTGTCTATTTTCATTCCCAATTGGTCTCATACCAATTGGACTTGTAAATTTTCAGCTTTGGTTCCTCAAAAGGACCTTGGTCCTGCTGCCTGTAGCATGACCACATTGAATCCAAATTTAACTTCAATTCAAACACTTCCAACACACTTCATTTGGTCACAAATGACCATTTCTCACTTCAAACTAGGTCAAACATATCATTTGACCAATTCTCAAAATTTTGTCTCCCAAACCCTAGGTCCAAATCCCTAACTCATAATTTTTGTTACATTTTATTAATTCAACACATATAAACTTACTTACTCAACTCATTCAAGCTCATTTTTACTTTTAATTCAATCAAATACATGCAATTCTCACCCCTACCTAGGCTGGACGAATTTACTCTTGTCCCCCAAGGATGTTTTCATTTCATTTTAAGCATATTTATGAGTTTTTTATGCTATAAATACATTGATTAAACTAAAAATTTGAAGTGAATTTACTAACCTTGAGTGCAGAATTTTCTTCTTCCTTTCCTTCAAGTTTTCTTTTCTTTCTTTCCCTTGGATCTTGTTTTCTAGTTGCCCAAACAAGTTTTATCTATGGTAGGACAATTTTCTATGGTGAGGTTTTTGGGTTTTTCGAGCTCAAAGATGAGCTTTCATGGAGGCTTTAAGGGTGAGAGAGCTTTGGGAGAAAGAGAGAAAGAGAGCTACGGAAATGGAAGAAGATGGGTCTTTTTATTTTATTTTATTTTTTATTTTATGTGTATTTATGCAAAATTTGACTTAGTCAAATTGGTTAATTAAATTGAAATGAATTTTGATGTCATATCTTATGTCATTTGGTGATGTCATTATTCAATTTTCTCTTTTTTTTCCTTTCTTTTATGTGTTTTTAAAATATTTAGTAAGACAAAATTATTCTAAAATTTAAAATTTTAATTATTAAGTTTATTGCTTCATGCATGATGTAATAAGCTTTTTCACCTTTTCCAAATTTTTTTCTTTTTCTTTTTCATATATTTTTCTTTAGTTCTTTAATTTAATTCTTGATTCCAAAATTTTCTTTTCTCCAATTTTATTTGACAGTTAGGTCAGAGGTAAACTCTAGGGGTCAATTCACCAAATTGCCCCTACTTGATTATTCGGTTTACAAATAATTTAATATTTCTTTCGGATCCCTAACCTAATTATTTGACCTGCTTAACAATTCTTTTTCATGATTTTCTCTTTTCCACTGTGTTCACAATAGTCCTAAGGACCGTGGCGTCACATTTTGCTATTTGAAATTTGAGTTTAAATCGACTTTGTAATCCTTCAGAAGGTCACCCATTCTTTGTGACTTTCGGCTCATTTAACTTCTTATATTATGTTTTTCTTATTTATACTTAACTAATTATCAATTATTAATTATTTGTGTTTATGGCTTATCTAGTTGTCTTTAGTATGGTTCTAATTCTCTTAATTGTCGGGCGACAGGTCAAGCAGTTTAATTTACCAGACTATGCAAATAGGGATGTTACAATTCTCCCCCCCTTAAAATAATTTCGTCTTCAAAATTGTGTCCACTATCTGTCCTCAAATAGTCATTCATGTTGTTTTCTCATGTTTTTCTCACATTTCTACATAGCTTTATAATCGGAATAATGGTCCATAGCACTTTAACCAATGCTATTTACTCATCGATTGCTTACCTCGTGTGTCATGTTTCTTATGAGCTTCCGTCATAAGTTAGATTCAAATTCATTTCAATTTTTTGAGGTAAGCAAATCTGTATGCTAGTGGATCTGCTTTTCTAGGACCTCGTGTTATCCTATGGCTGAGAACTTAGTTTTACTCTTTTCTTATCAAATATCTTAATCATTTGATGTAACCTTCAGTTTAGTTTAGAATATTTTAGTCTTTTCTTGCTGTTGTTTTAACAATTATTTTCTTTTGTAGTCTTTTCTTTCTTGGCCATAGGTCCATAACAATTATTTTACCATCTCCATTTATGACCAAGGCCTATGTGCCATTTTGCACTATCTTGTTTGCTTTGGTTCAACTTATTTCTTTCTTGATAAAATAGTTCGGAACATCATTACGCATCTTAAGTAAATTGCTCGCCTTAGTGGCAATTCCTCATCTAGTATTTTTCTCATTTCTTACTGTTCTATTTATTTTTATCTATCGTTATTCTATAGCTTATTTTGCACTGATGTGTAATCATTATTTTCTTTTGTATTGAACTATAACCTTTCAATATTCTAACTTTAGAATTTTAAATCCCAGGTTAGGATTTTCAAACTCCTTTCCAATAAGAAAACTTTGTCTTATCATAAGCTGTACCAAAGCAGGATGTCGTTTATGGCTGTTCTTATTCTTGTGTATTATTGGGTAGTCGTGGCTCTACACAATAATCCCAAGTCGATCTTATGTCTGCACCTTCTGACATAAACATCAAGAATATTTCTTAGTTACTACGATACATCCTAATAGAACAAACTTCCCTATATCTTATTTCTTTTAAATTCACTAATATCTTGAACTTATTTTGATTATGATACCCACTGACATCTACAGCAGTAATTTCCCTTACCGCATCTAAGGTAGCTATATTACTATAACTTACTTTTAGGTTCTCTTTCCTTACATAATTAGGCTTACTAATTAACTTTACAAATTCTTGTGTGCTAGCAAATACTTTCACTAACAAACTCTTCCAAAATTAGTTTTAAAAAGACTAGTCACTAACATATCAAAATTGATTTTTCTTTTCTACACATATACATATCTCAGTTAAGAATTGAGAAAATGCCAGCAACCATACCAGAAGTCTCATCCTCGTCCCTTTGTCGCATAGTGTATACTCTCACTCGTGCATCACCTTGTCCTAGTTAATTCACAGTACTCTGACTTTCAGGTGTACTACCCCTACCTCTGCCTCTGCCTCTACCAACTGCTGGTGAACTCTTTGGGAAAGAAACTTGGGCTGATCTGTGACACCCCTTACAGTGTCTGATATACGAGTAAGTAATGCCACACGGTGTCTGGCACATTCTAATATACCTTAATTAATTGATACCATGCTTGTGAATATAATTTATGAAATATAATTTATTTTAGCCATTTATCAAAAGTATTATTTATTTGAGGTTAGAAGATTTTAAAGAAAATCGTGAGTCTAGGCTAAAAATGGAAAAGCAGTTCTTGAACTGTTAAAAACACTTCCAATATTTGTATTCCATCTTCTCAAACTCCAATATCCAAAATCTCAACATTTCAATTTCAATTCTCAGTCATCCATCACATGTGATGCTCACATATATATCACAAATAAACATTTACTTTTCCATTTACAAATACAATTTTCATAATTTAAACGAACATCAATATACATTACACAAGTTTAATTACATATATGAAAATCAAAATTAATTCTGAGAATGCCAAAATGACACCTAGTGTCCTACCAATGCAACTGCGAAGTTTAGGTGACAAGGACAGCATGCGAGCTGCGGGATGGACTCACCCGATCTGTGGTCTCTGGGCTCACGATCGGGATCTCCGGTACCTACGGCGTGGCAAAAGCAACGCGCTAAGCAATAATGCTTAGTGGTGCAATAATATAATAAAAGAAAATAGCAAGAAAATAAATGTGTATAGAATGTGTATGCTTTCTTTGTTTGGTGTTGGTATATTCATTATTTCATTAACTTTGTTCACTTTTATTCATTTGGTTGCCCCAAGTAACCTACACTAGACGACTGGACTGGATAACGGGTAAGCGCTTTGGGTACCTAGTACCTCGGGCCGTCACACCATCGGTCACATATGCATCTCCCGGTGTGCAACAGAACAACTAACAAGCTGTAAATAATATGAGGCACAAGGCCAAGTCTCAATACAAAGTCAGAATGGCTAAAAGCCATGAAATCACAGAATGGCAAATTGCCATGTGCAGTACTGCTAACTGAACCCTATTGGCATGCCAAACTATCCAAACCAATCATGTTAGGTATACTAGGGCATTGGAAACTTTTAAATTCTTCAATTTGTGAATTTCATGTTTTGGTGTTACTATTCACCTCATTGGTCAACAAAAATGTTGAATTTTGGATAGAAAATATGTACATTGACTTTGGTACTCCCAACATACCACATTTTGTATTTAAAACTTGTTGGCATTAAGTGTTAATACCATTTCTAAGCATTAAACCAAAGGAGCAGATTTTTCAGATTTTGTACCATAACTTTCTTGTTCCATTAGGAGCTATTCTGATGAAAATTTGAGTAATTGGTGATCATACAAGTTGTTCCTTATTTTGGCTAGTTGAATTTCCTTTTTTTGAATCACTCCATTTGGAGTTTTGTAGCTCTAGATATGGTCCAAAAACCCAAGTGGCGGATTGCCAAAGCTATGAATTACCATATCTATAGTAACATGAATAGTGACTAGAATCACTTGGTTGGATGGTTTCTGGCCATAATTTGGGGTAGGTTCCTTCATGAAAGTTGTTTGTCTATGTCTTAACTTATTGCTGTAAAAAGTTCAGGTCAATTAACCATATCTACAGTGAGTTATGGCCAAATGAACAGTTACTGTTCATTTGGTCAATTCTGAGAATCGATTGCAGAGGTATCTGGATTGGGGCCAAGTTTTGGTCCTCTTGCTTTGGTCTTTTGGGCATAGTTTCTTCAGAAAAAATGTGCCATTATAAGCCTAGTATCATGTCCAATTGGCCAAACACCAATTGGACTAACACAGCCAAAGATATGGCTGTGTAATTGACTGAAATTTCAGTCCATTTCTTCTTGTCCTAGGGCAGCTTACACCTTGACTTTGCCATACCATTTTCAGTCCAAATTGTGGTCAACATACCTCAAATGGTCACTTATTGACCATTAGAGTGTTCTTTAACAGTTTGATAAGCCAAGTCAATTTTTACTTCTCAAAACCCTAATGTCCAATGCAATTTACCCATAAACCTCAATTAGCACACTAGTTTAACATCCATGCATATTCACACCTTAAACACCCTTTCTAACTCACTTTAAGTCCATTAAAACAATCAAAACCATTCCTCTATTAGGGCTGCCGAATTCTTTGGTGGACATACACATGAATTTGTTTCATTTATTTCACAATTTCTCATCCATTACAAGCCTCAATCATGGAATTAATGAGTTTTAACTACATATATGCACTAACCTCTTGTAGGAGATTTTCTCAAGCTCAAAACTTCACTTTCCTTCTTCTTCTTGGCTGCCAAAAGCTTCCCCAAGTGATATGGTCAAGGTTTAATGAAAGGGGTTAGGGAAATATGGTAGAAATGATGGAAATCTAAAGCTTGAAAAAGCTTTAATGGAGGGTGGCTATGGGACTAGGGTTTTGGCTGCATGAGGAAGGAGGGGTGGCTGCTGCAATTTTTGGTTATTTAGTCTTCATTTAGTCTTTTTATTAGTTAGTCAATTGATGGCTTAATTGTGATTGGTCAAAATTTTCTTAATGACATCACCATGATGTCATAAATAAGCTTTTTCCTTATTTTCTTTCCTTTCCTCCACTACTCATTTTCAATTTAATTTCTAGTAATGTTTCTTCATATTTTATGTCATATTAATTATTTACTCAACTGGACAAGTCGGCCAAAATCACCTCTGAAGGCGAAATGACCAAAATGCCCTCCGTTTGGCTTAACGGGTCAAAATTGTCTGTACCGATTGAAAAATTTTTATAGGTATTTTCTTGGCATTCTAATGCCATGGGAACCTCAATAACCCTTCTCTGGAGTCCCAAAAATTATTTTATAATTTTTCCCCCGGGTCTAGGGCTCCTCGTTGCGAGAACCACAACTTCCCTCTGGTTACCCATCGCTAGGGCACCGGCTCGTTTAACTTGGTTGTATTTTATTTCAAAAATTTTTACTAAATTTTTCTTATTAATATTTGAGTTAATTATGATTCCCGACTTTAGTTTAAATATTTTTCCGGACGTTCTAGCTGTCCGGACCGACATCGGTCACCGGAACAGTAGAATGTAATGAGTTGGTATCCGTGTTACAACTCTTCCCCTCTAATTTAAATTTCGTCCTCGAAATTTACCTGATGCAAATAGTTGAGGGAACTGTTGCCTCATCATCTCTTCACTTTCCCAAGTTGCCTTCTCGGTGTTGTGGTGCCTCCAAAGCACTTTCACTAATGGAATTTGCTTGTTTCTCAACTCTTTCACTTCCCGAGCCAAGATCCGTAGAGGTTCTTCTTCATATGTCAAATCCGGTTGTATTTCAATTTCTTCTCTGGAGATGACATGTGAAGGATCTGAGCGGTATCTTCTGAGCATGGACACAAGGAATACATTGTGGATCTTATCCAGCTCTGGTGGTAAAGCTAGCCTATAGGCCACTGGACCCACACGTTCAATGACTTCATATGGGCCAATGAACCTAGGGCTCAACTTACCTTTTCTTCCAAACCTCAACACTTTCTTCCATGGTGACACTTTGAGGAACACTTTGTCGCCAACCACATATTCTATTTCTTTTCTCTTCAGGTCGGCATAAGATTTACATGCATGCAGGCAACCTTTAAGTTGGCTTTGATTGATTTTACCTTCTCCTCAGCCTGTTTCACCAGGTCTAGCCCTACCAGTTTGTCTTCGCCCAATTCAGTCCATCACACTGGAGTTCTACATTTTCTCCCATACAGTGCTTCATATGGGGCCATTTGAATGCTAGCTTGGTAGCTATTGTTGTATGCAAACTCTGCCAGTGGGAGGTATCTATCCCAACTTCCCTCAAACTCAATGACACAACTCCTCAGCATATCCTCAAGGACCTGACATATATTTCATGTTATTGTTATCATTTCTATTCAATATTTGTATCAATTTCATTAGTTTTAATTGTTTACCTGGATTACTCTTTCTGATTGCCCATCCGTCTGAGGATGGAAAGGCATCTTTGAAATGGAGTTGTGTACCCAAGGAGTCATGCAACTTCTTCCAAAATCTTGATGTAAACCTTGTGTCTCGATCAGATATGATGTATAGTGGAATTCCATGCGATTTAACTATCTCAGCGATATACAATTACGCTAACTTCTCCGGTGAGTAGTCGGTCTAACTAGCGAGAAAGTGTCTTGACTTTGTCAATCTATCAACTATCACCCATCTTGCATCATGTTTCTTAGGGTGAGAGGCGGACCACTTACAAAATCCATGGTGACCCGATCCATTTCCATTCGGTATGCGTATGGTGTAGCAAACTGATGGAACTTGATGTTCTGCCTTGACTTGCGACATGTCAAGCATTTAGTCACATAGTCGGCTATGTCCCTCTTCATACCAGGCCACCAATCACGAAGCTTGGATCATGATACATCTTTGTACTTCACAGGTGCATAACATATACCTGGTGTGTGCCTCTTTTAGAATCGGCTTTCAATTCCCCATTATCTGGTACACACAGTCTTTCTTTGTAGTCACGGACACCCATCTGCTTTCACCTCATAGTCATTTGCTTTTCCCTGCAGGATTTTGCTCATAATAGCCATTAGCTTCTCATCTACCTTACGCCCATCTAAAATCTGCTTTGTGCGAGTTTGGCCTCACTTACAACTCGGCCAAAATAGCTCCATCTCGAATCAAAGTGAGACGGACATTCAATGATCTCAAAGTTGTGATGGACTTTCTGCTCAAAGCATCAGCAACTACATTTGCCTTCCCAGGATGGTAGTCAATTACACCATCATCGTCCTTCAAGAATTCAATCCATCGCCTCTGTCTAAGGTTGAGCTCATGCAGGTTGGCAAGTATTTCAAGCTTTTGTAGTGCTGTAAATATAGCACTTTTCACCATACAAGTAATGCCTCCATATCTTGGTGCGAAGATAATTCTGCAAGCTCTAAATCATGGGTAGGGTAATTATGTTCATGAGGCCTTAGTTGCCTGTAAGCATAAGCGACCACCTTCACCTCTTGCATTAATACACACACTAACCCATTATGAGAGGCATGACTGTAGACCTCGAAGTCCTTTCACGACCTGGTGTGTGCTGCTGGTGCCTCTGTCAACATAGCCTTTAACTTCTCAAAGCTGATGCGACACTTGTCATTCCAGTCAAATCGGACATTCTTGTGTAACAACTTGGTCATTGGAGCAGCTATTAGGGAAAATCCCTTCACAAATCTCCTATAATACCCAGCTAGCCCCAAGAAGCTTCTGACCTCAATTGTGTTTCTGGGAGGCTTCCATTCCATCACTGCTTCTATTTTCTTGGGATCCACCCTAATCCCATCAGCTGACACTATGTGTCCAAGGAATGCAATCTCATTCAACCAAAATTCACACTTGGACAACTTAGCATACAGCTTCTTTTCTCTCAGGGTTTGTAGAACAATCCTCAAATGCTCATCATGTTCTTCCCTGGTCTTGGAATAAACCAAAATATCATCAATAAAGACCACTACGAACCGATCTAGGTATGGATGGAAGATACGGTTCATAAGGTCCATGAATGCCGCTGGTGCATTAGTTAGGCCAAAGGGCATCACCAAAAACTCATAATGCCCATACCGGGTCCTGAATGCAGTCTTTGGCACATCTGCATCCTTCACCCTCAACTGATGATACCCTGATCTGAGATCAATCTTAGAAAATACTCCTGCTCCCTTCAACTGATCAAATAAATCATTAATTCTAGGCAATAGATATTTGTTCTTCACAGTCACTTTATTCAACTGTCGGTAATCAATGCAAAGTCTCAAAGTCCCATCCTTCTTCTTCACAAATAGCACTGGAGCTCCCCATGGTGACACACTGGGGCGTATGAACCCCTTATCAAGCAACTCTTGCAACTGAGTTTTCAACTCCCTCAATTCAGTGGGTGCCATCCTATAAGGAGCAATGGATATAGGTGCTGTACCCGGCAGTGTCTCAATAGCAAATTCAACTTCCCTTTCTGGTGGCAAACCAGGCAACTCTTCAGGGAACACATCTGGAAAGTCTCTTACTGTGGGTATATCTCTCAGGTTTGGCTTAGCCTGCCTAGTATCCACCACATGTGCTAGGTAGGCTTCACAGCCTTTTCTCATCATTCTTCTTGCAACTGTGGCTGAGATGACATTGGACATGAAATCTGTCCTTTCACCCACAACCGTGATCTCATTACCCTCTGAAGTTTTTAGAGAAATTCTCTTCAATTTGCAATCAACTATTGCCTGATGACGTGACAACCAGTCCATTCCCAAAATCATGTCAAACTCGTGGAAGGGCAACTTAATCAGGTCTGCCAAGAATTCATACCCCTGAATCCTTAACGGGCAACCCTTGTATACTTTGTTCACCACTACTGCTGTGGCCTAATGGATTAGTGACGAGAATGTCTTGGTCACTCTCCCTACCGTATCCCCCTTTCTGGGTAGATTGATGCGGATGTATGAGTGAGTGGATCTGGATCCACCAATGCATGCAGTGTAGTGTAGAGGAGAGCGTACCCACGATGGCGTCAGGGCATCTTGCTCCTCATGAGCTCTCGGGCATAATTTACGGCGGGTGGTGCATTATCGGCCTCTCTGTGGCTTAGATGCGAGCCTGCGATGGTCCCATGCGTCGGACTTACGGATTTTCTACCTCTGCGTAGTGCGGGAGGCGGTGCATGCCTTGTGTTGGGCATTTGTAGTAGTTCTGCGTGGGCAGTTCCTCGGTGATGCTCTGTTGACCCACACCTCAAGCGAGCACAGTCACTCTCAACACTCCCCCTTATGCCATTTCGAGCGGTGTGGACATGCGAGAAGATCTTTGGGGCTGGTCCTGAACCCCATCCACGGAGAGTTGCCCACCGATGGTGTGGGTGACCTCTCCTAGGGGTAAGCGTGGCTGGGCCTGAGGTGACCACGACCTTGTGGTGCCAGACTGCGTGCGGGAGGACCCTTGAACTTCTTCCCAAATGCAAGAGCTGGCTGGGTGACACAGGGCCCTCTTTTGTTGTCTATCCCATACAGTGCTCATTGATTCTTACTTTTCCACCTTTATTGCGGCTTCCACTAACTTGGTAAGTGCTGTGATTCCCAAGGCGGTGGTGGATCTTGATGTTGTCATTTAGTCCCTCTTCAAATCTCTTGCACCTTTGACTTCATTAGGGACTATCTCCCTTCCATAGCGGCTCAATCTTACAAATTCCTTCTCATATTCGACCCTTGGCGGTGTCTGCCTCGAGTTAATAAACTCTCTTCTTCTCTCTTCCAGGTATACGGTACCCACATATTTCTTCTTGAATTCAGAGAGGAAGAAGTCCCAAGTTACAGCTTCTGGCTGCACTTCACTGGACACAGTGTCCCACCACTCATATGCATCATCTTGCAGCAAAGATATGGCAACTTCCAGGTTTTGCTCTGGAGTGCAGTGGAGTTGTTTTAGGACTCTGCCTATTCTGTGTTAGTAGTATGCCCTAGAGCATATCATTTAGTATGTATCATGTACATATTTTTATTAAAAAAAGCCATTTCCACTTTTCTATTTATATAAAATATTTATTTGTAATAGAAAAGGTCCATTGATATTTTGTTAGAAATATTATTCTTAAGTTGTTAAGAATATGAGTGACAATATTTCTAGCACAAAGTATCATAAATAGGTTCACAGTCAAGGATACTTCATAATAAGGACATGACTTATCTAGAAAGATTGTATTCATGTTTGTTCCCAAGTTATTTATATGAGATATAAATAAGATGGAATGGTGAGTCTCATGCCATATAACAAACATGAAAGGCACATATAAAAGATAAGTAGGCGAACCGGTGACACTTATGACAAGCACATGGAGTTTACTCTTGTCAATGTTTTGTCATAAATCATATCGATGCATATAATCTTTAGACTGAGATATACAGATTATCTTGTATATAGGTAGTTTGAGTTTGATCTTGCTTTCATACTTATGCTTGTGTATGGGTATATGGGCATGTGTTGGCTCCTACTAGTTATATATGGAGGTAGGTGTTGATCAAGATGGAATCTGTTCCTCTAAGTAAATAGAGATAAAATCCTATGTTCATTTAATTGTTATTGATGTTTCAAGTTCCTGGCCAGGACAGATATATTTATTCAGAAAAGAGTTTCTGATGAGAAAATCTTTTAATAAATAACTGGAATTAAAAGAGAACATAATATTCATATCAAATGGAGTTTGACATAAACCATGACTCGGCTTGAGTTTGGATTTTGTAGCAGAGAGATTCTAGTGCATGGTAACATATTATTATAGGTTCATTTAAGGTAAACCTTATTACTAATTGGGTGGCCATGGCATGCTATGCTAGGTGTTAACCATGGTCTATGAGGTTCATAAAATGATTTAGAGAAATCATTTATGGTAAGAAAGAGTTCTGATGATATTAAGAGTTGATATCATGTCTCATTGCCAATTAGTGATGAGCCTAGTAAGTCACACACATACACAAGTTATCACCTATTTAAATATGATTTAATTAATTAATTAAAGAGTTTAATTGATTAATTAAATAGGTTTGGTTTGCAATTAAATTGCCATGTCCCTAGCATGACTTGAAACCAAATCTAGATTATTGGATGTGTAGTATAAATTAAATTTATATTTAAAGTGTTTAAATATGAATTTAATTAATGAGAAATTAATTAATAGAGATTAATTAATTAATTTATATTTGATATAAATTAATTAGAAGAAGAAAAATAATTATTTTGGGTTGAGAACTCAAAATTAAGACAGGGCATTTTGGTCATTTTAGGTGTGACACGTGGCACCATGAGATGGTGACACATGGGATTACACATAAGCTTGCCAAATGTTTTTTAATCATGTAAGATGATTAAAATCAAGATTAAATATAGGTTTGACACTTGGCACAATGTGATTGGGTCACTTAAACCTAGAGCTAATCAAAGGGTGACATGTGGCAAGGGTTTAATGTGTTAACCTAGCTATTTAAGTGTTGTTATGAGAAAATAAAACACAACCAGCAGCCACACTCCTTTGTCACGCCACTTGGAGGGTTTTCATCTCTTCTTCTTCATCTCTTATCAATTCAAAGAGATTAGCCATCAATCTCTTGAATTAAGAACACTAGAAATTGTTTCTAGTGTCTGTTTATCTTTAATCTCTTAAAAGCAGAACTTGATTTTCTAATTAATAGAAAAAGCTTTAGAAGCTATTCAAGGGCTGCCATAGGTGTTCTTGGTGTGGACAAGCTAGAAGGACAACATCCGGTGTCTGAAGAGCGAATCTCAAAGGCGCAGACATTTGCGATTGCATCAAGAGGTTAGTGTAATCATTCTTGATTTAATCTAGGGTTCTAAAATTAATCTGATTAATTTTAAAATCTTAAATGGCAAATACAGATCCAAAAACATATTAAAAGAGTTTTAATATGTTGTTTATCATTGAAATCAAATAGATAAAAATAAATCTTGCATGATGCATGTGACCCTAGGTGAAAATTTTTGAATTCAATGGTATAAACTTGTGTTTTTCACGCTTCCGTTCCTTCAATTGGTATCAGAGCCACTATATTTGCCATTTAGATTGATGTTTATATGATTTAATTGTGTGTTTGATCATGAGATCAAGAGTTTATTGCTGGTTGCAAAGTCAAAGTGGCGGCACAAATGATGAACACCATGGTGCGCATGGCTGATGCATCACAATGGTGTGCAAAGGTAAATGGATGGTGAATGTGCAATTGTTGTATGATTTAAGATCCATTTTATGTCTAATTAAATTGTTTAATTAGAATTTTTATCACACAATTAAATTATGATTCAAATCAGAATTTTAAAAATTGTTTGAATGTGATTCAAATATGAATTTTAAAAGTTGTTTGAATGTGATTCAAATCTGAATTTTTAAAGTTGTTTGAATCATATTTAAATCTGATTTTTTAAAATTGATTGAATAAAATTCAGATCTGATTTTTTAAAAATATTTGAATGTGATTCAAATCTGATTTTTTAAAAAATGTTTGTATGTGATTCAAATCTGAATTTTTGAAGTTGTTTGAATGATATACAAATATGAATTTTTAAATATGTTTGAATGATATTCAAATCTGAATAATAAAATTTATTTGAATCATATTCAAATCTGGATTTTTAAGTTGAATATGAGATATTCAATTTAATTTAAGTATGTATGTTTTATTTAATTGTTAAATAGTGTTATGCATGATGGATGATCATGGACTATAAAAGACCAATGTGATTGGATTTATTTCTTTTATGTTTCTTTGGGATTGTAAATTAATTAATTTATTTTAATTTATTTTGGGCATGTATTATTAAGTTTGTAATAATTTTTGGGTTGTAATTTCATTTATTTAAGTTCTTGTAAATTCGCCTTGGTATGCCAAGGATTACCATGTAATATTGGATTGCAAGAAGTTCAAGGAGGTTAAGAGCATTGGTGGGACCAGTGGGAGGAATTCAAGATCAAGTGTTGATTATGTACTCCTTCAGCAACTCTTGTAAAATGAATGAATGAATGAAATGCACCTAGGAATGCTCTGATTCAATTCTTGGTGGCTCAGAATTGAATCCTTAGAAATCCATGATCATACCATATTTCTTGCTTATCCATGTATGCATGAGATGTGTGGGAATGTATGCAATTATATGATATATGCATGCTAAATGGATAATGTGCAAAGTGAGACCTTAATAGTAAATAGAATGACCATAAAATCTTCCAAACAAATGATTAAGTTGGAAATGCTATAATTAAAGTAATTATAACATAGGCCCTCCATTGGGGCAATTATTTTAAGAAATTTTAAATAGTTGCATAAGATGCAATTTATTTAAGAGATTTTCTTAATAATAATTGTTAAGCATGAGATGTGGTAAATATGTAAATGGTTTAGTGGCCAATATTGGATGTACCTGAGGACATTAAAATTATTTGCATAATTACTGGCTCAATTGGATCAACTTAACTAATGCAAGATAAGTCAATAATGGATGTACCTGAGATTTTGAGCATTAGGGGCTAGGTAAAGGATTGAACCTCACATGAGATGTGATGGGCAAGGAGTTGCTCACTTATAGTTTATTGTAATTCCAATAATGGATGTACCTGAGGATGATCAACAGAATTATAAGAATTCAATCACCCACTAGAAATCCATCCAACTAGGATTTTCGTTTTCTACTTTGGAAGTGTAGGATTCGCTAAGTTAGTGGGAGGACCAATTTGATTAAAAGACCATAATCATATTTGGTTAATTACATGATACATTTACTAATTAATCTGGTTATTTCTACAATTAATTTTCTGATAATAATGAGCACAGAACAACCACCACCATCCAATATCTTTGCAAGCATACTTAATCACAATAGGTTGACAGGACCTAATCTATCTGATTGGCTAAAGAAATTTGAAACTTGTCCTGAACCTTGAATATATAGGATATGTTCTAGATTCAAATGTTCCTGGTCCCTTACCTCCATAGGCCACACAAGAGGAACATGATACTTTGGATAAGTGGAAGGAGCATGATATGAGAGCTCAGTGTTACATGCTTGCTTCCATGAGTAATGAGTTACAGAAGCAACATGAGAACATACAGAGTGCGAGTGAGATCCTCCTTCACCTACAAGAGTTGTATGGTGAGCACAGCAGGAATGCTAGGTATGAGATATCTAGACAGCTATTCCGTATGAGGATGTCTGAGGGACAGAATGTTGGGGATCATGTCCATAAGATGATTCGGCTAATTGGCGGTTGGAACATCTTGACTTCAACATGGATTTCCAACTACACGGATTTGATCCTTGATCCCTTCACGAGTCTTTTGGGAATTTTGTGACAAATTTCCATATGACTAAGCAGAATGCACCTTAGCTAGTTTACTCAACATCTGGTTATTGCCCAAAAGAATATGCGAGCAATAAAGGAAAAGAGTTAGCTTTGGTTGCATCTTCTTCCTGGAAAGTCCAACAAGAAGAAGGGCAATAAGAAAAAGAAACCTCGATTCTGGTCCTTCTAAGAAAATAGCTAAATAGAAAAGGAAGACTAAAGGCGATGAAGGCAAAGGAAAGTGTTTCCATCAGCAGGAAAGTGTTTCCATTGCCGATGAAAGTGTTTCCACGGCAGTATAGCAATCTAAATGAATGCAATGCCGTGGTAAAAACCAACTCAAGTTCAAAATATATTTGGCACTTAAGGTTATGTCATGTTGCAGAAGATAGGATTACAAAATTGGAGAAAATGGGGATTCTATCCTTATTGGACTCTGAGCCTACTCCAACTTGTGAATCTTGCCTTCAGGGCAAAATGACTAGATCACCCTTTGTTAGACAGGGGCTAAGAGCTGAAAATATTTTGGAGCTAATACATAGTGATGTATGTGGTCCATTTAAAGAAATGGCTAGAGGGGGCTTTCATTATTTTATTACCTTTACTGATGATAAATCAAGGTTTGAGTATTTGTATTTGATGAAATACAAACATGAATCTTTTGAAAAGTTCAAAGAATTTAAATCTGAAGTAGAAAATCAAATAGGAAAGAGTATTAAAGTTCTTTGATCAGATCGTGGAGGTGAATATTTGAGTACTAAATTTGATGAATACTTGAGAGAGCATGGCATTGTTTCTCAGCTGACTCCTCCACGAGCATACGGTGAATGGTGTATCGAAAGGAGAAATCGTACCCTATTGGATATGTAGTGCGTTAGTACGATGAGCTATACTGATATGCCAATCTCCTTTTGGGGATTTGCATTAGAATCAGCTTTGTATATTCTGAATAGGATTCCATCAAAATCAGTTTCTTCCACACCTTATGAGATATGGCATGGAAGAAAACCAAGTCTTAAGCATGTTAAGATTTGGGGTTGTCCCGCTTATATCAAAAAGCTGAACACTGATAAATTGGAGACCAGATCAGAAAAGGGTTGATTTGTTGGATATCCAAAAGATAGTTTTGGATATTATTTTATTTGCCTACTTCACAAAAGGTTGTGATAAGTAGAGATGCCACATTTCTTGAACAACAGTTTGTTCAAGAAGGAGGCAAAGGAAGGCAAATAGAGTTAGAATTGGAGAATTCTGACCAACCAACAGATCAGATGGATATAGATCCATCTACTGAACCAATACCTATTGATGAAACATCTACAGCTGTACCTCGTAGAACAACCAGGGTATCTCACCCACCAGTGAGATATGGTTTTCTTCATGAAAAAGAACAAGAGTTGTCTACTCATGAAGAAGTAGATCATGGAGATGATCCACTTACCTATGAAGAAGCTATATCAGATATAGACTCTTCAAAATGGATTGAAGCTATGAAATCCGAGATTGATTCCATGTATAAGAATCAAGTTTGGGATCTTGTTGACCCACCTGAAGGTATTATACCTATAGGGAACAAATGGTTTTTCAAGAAGAAAATTGGTTCTGATGGAAAGGTAGAGACCTATAAGGCAAGGCTAGTAGCGAAAGGGTTTCACGAAAGGCAAGGAATCGACTATGAGGAGACTTTCTCGCCTGTTGCCATGCTTAAATCAATTAGGATTTTACTAGCAATAGCTGCGTACTATGATTATGAGATTTGGCAGATGGATGTCAAAACAGCTTTTCTCAATGGATACATTGAAGAAAACATTTTCATGAAACAACCTAGGGGTTTTGAATTCCAGGATGGTTCCAAGGTATGCAAGCTAAAACGATCCATTTATGGGTTGAAACAAGCTTCGAGGAGTTGGAACATCCGTTTTGATGAAGCCATTAAATCCTTTGGTTTTATCAAAAAAGAGGATGAGCCATGTGTATATAAGAAGGTTAGTGACAGTGCTATCACCTTCCTTGTCTTATATGTGGATGACATACTGTTGATGGGTAATGACACAGGTATGTTGACGACTATAAAGGTATGGTTGTCAAATACATTCTCCATGAAAGACTTAGGGGAGGCAACCTATATTCTTGGGATTCGCATTTATAGAGATAGAGCGAAAAGAATAATTGGTTTATCCCAAAGTCTATACTTGGAAAAGGTGTTAAAAAGGTTTAACATGCTTGATTCCAAGGGAGGATTGTTACCAGTGAGACATGGTATCCATCTTTCTAAAGAGATTTCTCCAAAGACACCTGAAGAAAGAGATAAAATGGCCAGGATTCCATATGCTTCGGCTATTGGAAGTTTAATGCATGCAATGTTGTGTACTAGGCCGGATATCGCATATGCTGTTAGTTTGACTAGCAGGTATCAATCCAATCCAGGTTTGGAACACTGGATAGCTATCAAGAATATTCTTAAGTGCTTGAGAAGAACTAAGGATTTATTCTTGATTTATGGAGGTGGACACTTACAATTGGATGGTTATACTGATTCTGATTTCTAATCAAATATCGATGATAGAAAGTCTACCCTTGGATATGTGTTCATTTGTAATGGAGGTGCAGTTAGTTGGAAGAGTTCGAAACAGTGAACGATTTAAGATTCCACTACGGTGAGTATATTCTTTGCATCAGATCTCGCAAAGGAAGTTTGTTTGGATAAAGAAGTTCGTGAGAACTTACCGTAGTTCCTTCCATTGAGTCGGCGGTTCCACTACACTGTGACAATAATGGAGTAGTCATCTGAACTAAGGAACTAAG